>NC_034422.1:3112602-3325666 GCF_002078875.1 Numida meleagris | reverse complement strand
TCTTGCTAGTATGCATGTTTAATTAGGCAGTTATTCCCTTTGCATGAGTGTTTCTTTGCTTAGTTTATTTTTATGCTCCTTACTTCATTGGAGACTCTCTAATGATCTAAAGCACTTAGCAGCAAGACTTGTAAACCTTCACAAAAGAGGTGCAGGATGAAGGGATTCTTATGATATTAAGTCTCCTAATAGCCAAAGCCATTCCCTATAATTTCTAGCTGTTTATTCTGGTCTTGTAATAAAATCTCTTGGGACCAGCTCTTGCTCCCCTACAGAAATGCATTGATCTGCATGGAAAAAGGAGGTGCTGTGTTCCCATTTGTGTATATGGGAGTGAGTTACTGGAGGCAGCTTTGAGAATAAACTTTCTCTTCCACTGCTCACAATGACCCTTTGGTTTAGACAGTTTGTTAGGAAACTGGGTGCTTGGATAATTCACAACTGTGACGTTATTCCAACAGGTGTATCAGATAGGAGCAACATTTCCCAGCCCAAGTTGAAAGAGGCCAATACTAGCATGGACTAAAAAGGTTTTTTTCTACTTGCTTAATATATTTCTTTCTTTCTAAGGATTGCTGAAGCTGCTGCTTACAAAGGCTATATGATCTCAGCAACCAGCTATCTCATCTCTATCAAAGTAGATCCTCCTCCCAAGTTGTCCCACAATCTGTCAGGATCTCCTCTTATTACCATCCAGCTCACCCACAAATTGGTAAGTGAAATGGAAACTCTCAGTTCAGGCTATCCTGAGGACTGTTCAAAGCTTCCATGTCTGTGATGACTTCTTTGTATTTTTCTTGTAACTTTTGTGGGCAATTTAAGTAGCAATTCAGATGGCATTTGTGACTACAATATTATCTTTTTCCAGCCATTACACTTAAATGACTTCTGTTTCCATCACAGCAAAAGGCTGCCTGTGCTGAAAAAGATGAAGTGAGAAGTACAGTTTTAGGACTTTCTGCACACTTTGTTCTATGGTTATGTTTGTGCAATTTGCAACAGAGTGGTATGAATGACGGCTTTCACATTGGAGCTGCCAGAAAATGTTTCATTTATGGTTTCTGCTTTTGATTTTTCTCTACACTGATATCAAAGTCGTGTTTTGAATGTTCTCATGAACAAACCAAGAGATACAACCCCTCCAAATGTGATGGGCAGAGCAGCTCTTGGGATGGGAAGGGAGCAGGCTCGACTCTGATCTAGCACCTATCCTTTGTACAGAACAGAGGAGAACTCTATTTTGAATCTGACAAACCTCAAGACAAATTTTATTCAAACTGATCGATTTCAGTAGGCCATGCAAATTTCACTAAATTCCCATATTCTAGTAAGAAACCAGAGGAATAGCTAGTCTTGTTAACTCTCAGAGAAAAAAGACATCTTTTTGTCTTGTCAGTGCAAGTGGAGAATAGTTTAAACTCTGAGATGGTGGAACAATGAACGCAGTATCCACAGTCTACTCAATACAGCGGAAATGGCAAATAGAGATCTCAATTCTTAGGTGTTTCTTAGAAAATATCTGGTAGATATTTTACCACATACTTTATCATATTTTCTTTCAAATACTGTATTCATGCCAGTTCTTTCTGTTGAGCTTAGTGCAAAGATGGAGGAGACAGTGGGAAACATAAATGAGGAAAAAACTTAAGACATAGAAATGAAAAGTGTTGTTAGCTGATGTTTCCCAAGCTGAGGACTCTCCAGAATGTCCCTAGTGCTCTCGTAGAGGTGGGAACTTGTCAATGGAGACTCATATATTACATGAAGATCACTGATAAAATGCACTTAGATTTATTTACTCAGATACCTCCTCAGGCTTTTAATGTGATAATTTACCAGCAGATTATTAAACATTACTGTTTTTTCTTTATGCCTATTCTCTGTGAAGATCACTGGGATCCTTGTATAGAGATAGAAATGTCACATTAATCATCGCAGCACACTTCATAGTAGTATTTTTAAACCCATCTATTTTTACTTTTTTTGAAAAAGAAAAAAGAAAAGCATCCCAATTGTCTCCATTGATTTTTTTGCCTTAGCTTCCAAAGATAATTCCTTATTATAGGTTGAGAGCAAACAGATGAGCACATGATCATTTGGTTTGGGTGGTGTTCGATTTAGACTACATTTGAATGCTAAGTATAGCACAAGCTGAGGGGTTTGTGGGAGAGTCATGTCATTATTCTAGCATCAGACCTGGCACTTTGTGCTCCCAAATCCTGCAGAATAACAGGAACAGGTTAAAATCCTTGGCCTCTGACCAAACTTGTTACACAGTCTGCAATATAAACTGCAATTGCTCTTATGTTTTTTTAATCTGTAATAGCAGATTTGATTATAAAAAGATAACTGTTATTAATAGCCTATTTAGTGTTAGTAATAATATGCTGCTGGCTTTTATGTCTAATTAGCTGGTACTATCCAGTTACTTGACAAAAAGTTTAAGAGGCACAGTGAAGTTTTGCTACACAAGTGATATATACACTGCACTTGATAGGAATACTGCTTGCCTGTGACAACTATGGCTTTGGGAATATAATTTATGTCTGGCTTTTAATTAGCAGGTACATTTAAAATCAAGGAATGGATGAATAGGTCATGCTTTCTAGTTGATGTAAGAAGACAGTGGGCCAAACCTGTTCTCTTTTGCACTGCTGTAGATTTTAAACAGCTCCAGTGAAGTCCACGGAGTACTTCTACACAGTTTAAATGTAGGCAACTTATGAATTTACATACTTAAATTTTCTTAAGTAATTTATGTAAGTAAATTTAATTGAATTTATATATGTAGATTGGGAAAGGACAGGATGTCTCTGAAACCTTTCATACTATAGGAGCACAAGTCCCTTCTATCACGCTTCCACTCTGGTCTCATCCATTTCAATATGCTTGTTGATGAAGTAAAAGTAGAATTTAAATTCAAAAGAAATGTTGGCTGCAAGATGACGGTGTTGAAATACGCACTTTCTTTTAAAAACAGTCAAACAATTTATAGAAATTTATGATCAAATACAGCCGTTAAACCAAGAACAAAAAATCCAGCTTAAAAGCATGTTTCATGGACTAAAATAGTTCTTACTCTTCAGATAATAATGGTTGTAACAGGTAAAATGGATACCAGTAATATCCTTCAGCTGTGGTTGTTTCACTTAGTATTCTCAGTTTAACAGAGAGGAAAGCAGAATAATAAAAGCACAAAAGGAAGGAATTACAAATCCAAATAGCTTTCCCTATGAAAATTTAAGCTTGATGCTAACATTTTTAGTTGAACTGATTTAGATATCGCTACTCCAGTGGAGTCCATGGGACTGCACAAGTAGAAAAATGAGAGAAATGAAAGGAGAACATTTTGTTTTCTTGCACTGATTGTAGTGGTGCTTGGCACAGCTCGATAAGATTTTTATTCTTTTTCCTGTGTGTATAGGAAGAAGGCCAATCAATGAGCAACAGAAAGCAAAAGGCACTGAAATAAACATGTCTGTTCTAGGAAATAGTTTTAAGAAAATGTCCCTGAGCTGAGTACTGATGTTTGGTTCAAGATTTCAGAGAGCATTTATAACTCCACAGACTAATTTGCTTGTTAAATCTTCCATTTGACCAGAATTCTCCAGATCTCTCTGAAATTGCATGCATCTTTGATGTAGCTTTTAGAAGTTGGTGGCTTATACTGAGATAATTAAATCTCTCTGGTTTTGAAACATGAGGCAAAGTAAACTGATATTAGTAACCATTTAGGTAAGAATGTAGTGAATATATATGTGACATGTTAATTCCTCTTTTTGTAGACAGCATCATGGGGTAGTGATCACTGTGCAGAAGAGATGGGTAGCCAGCCTGGGAGAGAGGCTGGAGGCTCAGTGCTAGTGCCCAGGCTAAACCAGTGCTGGGAAGCAGAAAGGATAAGTCACCCCATGGCTAATAAGTACACTGTTAGTGCCATGCGTACAAAGTCCTGCTTCCTTGGTGCCCTTCACTAGAGATCATCAGTGGAACCTCTTCAGGTTTTCTTGTAAATCCCATCTCATGTTCTGTTACATGACTTCCTTAACTCTCCGGAACCCGGAGTCACACAAGAATGACAATGTTATTACTGTAAGTGTTGCCTATGTGTCTGGGAGGTGTTCTCATGGGGCACTCCTTTGGAGATGGAAAAGTGCAGGGAAGAGCTGAAACTCTTCTCCTGGCTGTTCCCATCAGGCTGAAAGTCCTCTTGCAGCTCAGCGAGATTGAGATAAGGTTAAGGAATATTATCACTGGGCTTTTAATGAGGCAATGTGACTAAGCTGCCTCTAAATGTACCCAAACATGATCCTTCTCTCTGTTGCCTCTTGTCTGACCAGCAGCATGCGATGTCCCAGAGTTTGTTTAGCGTTACTGATAGGAAAATAAAATGAGAGAAGAACAAGTTCCAATCTGTACACAAATATTAGTGCTACCATGAGAGAGACAAATCAATGTGGAGTCAATTTACTTTTATGGCAAGTTAAGTGTTGACTAATTTATATATTGATTGAGGAAAAACAATGGGTTTTGCTCACATCTGAAGAACAAAGGCATAATTTTTAACTGGGTAGAGTTTGCCAGAAAAATTTGAATACAATATAACTAAAACTGTGGCTCATACAGAGTATTCCACAATTAAGCAAAAAGGAAAAAAACAATAAAAGCTTTTAATTTAAAAATCAATACACAGTTCAGTACTTTGTTACATAAGTTAAATCATTGCTACAATGAGTACAGAAAATCAATTGAATTCAAATGAGAAATGAACGTAGTTACAGCTAATTTTCTTGTTCCAAGGCAACCTTAAAATAGCAATAGTCATTATGATGATATACAACATCTCTAAACAATACAGCAATACTTCTGTATTGTTAATGTTATTAACAGAAACATCCTAGGACTCATTTTCTCATAAGAATCCATTCTAAAGTCTACAATGGCACAGTAACAAAAAATACATATTTTCATTAAGCACATTTACAATTGCCTGTTGTAACAATGAGGATTACAATGAGTTGTAATTCACAGAAAGTTTATTTTCTGTGCTAAAACTGACTTTAGTGTTTAGAGGTGCAACACTTTGCAGGTATTATCACTCATTTGTCATGAGATGCCCTCAATACTTGTAAATGAATCCTTTCCCTTTGAGGGGGATATTGTGACAAGAGTTAGGGCACCATGAGGTAGTTGAGTGCTTATGGAAGTATACAAGTAAAGTTTGCTTTCAATTCTAAGTTTAGTTTCTGGTTTTCATTCTTTCAGTACATGGATAATTTTATATAACAACTTCTATTTACAATTAATATCTGTAATATTACCTCTTACCTAAGGAAACGATCACTGGTGACTGGAACCAAGCGTTACCAACCTATAGCAAAATGCAACTGTTTTTTCTCTTTCAAATTTCTGCTCACAAGTGACACTGCATCAGCAGTCAAAGATCAGTCCATTTCAAGCAATAAAGTCTGAAAAATCCTGCTGACTTATAAACCCAGTACTGAATTCCCCAGTCGTTCTATTTAACAGAGCTGTGGCATACTGAGCTACTTTGTGCTCTCCCTTTGATTGAACATTTGTCACTGGAGGAGAAGAGAAAATTTGGGGGTTTATATTTGATGCAATCAAATCTGGCCCAGTGAGGCAGAGTTTTCTCCCAGCCTCTCTCACAATTTTTGAATTCAATTTAGTTCCCCTTGTTTAAGTTCCTCATCACTGACTATATCCTCAGAGCAGCCTTGCATGTAGTGATGGCTTATCCAGACAGTTGTGCCACATTTAATGAACTGTCAGGATTCCTGCTGTAAAACATTGTATTTCTCTGCACAAAGTTAATACAGATATACATATATATTTAAAATACTATGGAAAAAAATGTTACGGTGGAGGTAAAGTAGACAACACTCATTTGCTGATAACTTTAAAGTTATAAACAACAAGTAATAACAATGTGCCACTATCCCCTTACCCTGTCTATGAGCAAGCATCCTGTGACATTTGGCTTGATGAGGTCAAACTGTTACAGAGTGGCAGAAGTGAACTGTAGCATTTGAAATCACAAAAAGCTGCCATTTGCATTAAAAATAATACTTTTCTTAAAAAAAAAATTAGAAAAGGTCAGAAATATCTTGATTGGCTAATTGGAGATTTCAAATTCACTAGAGTCTGGTATTTTGAAAGAGTATTCTTTCAAAACTGTTTTTTAAGGATAATACATTAAATAGAAAATAGAAAATAAAAAATAGAAAAAATAGAAAGGAGAAATCAAGTCTGAAGACTTAAAATGAAGGTTAGTTTCAGATGGTTTGTCTGGTGATAGTATGGGTAGCCAGTGCTTTTCAATGTCCAGAAATCTATTCCTGATGCATTGTTATCTGTCCACTAGTTACATTTTGAATAATTCATATAAAAGCAAACGGAGTAAGCACTTCTTGGATCTTTTGGTCCGACAGCTTAACCCTAGACAGATTCAACTCAATCTGTCTTCCTGGTCAATGTGATTGAACTCCAGATAATTACTGTGGAGTGTTTCCTGAAGGGAAGTTTAAGAAAGAAGTTCTTGTCTATTTTTCTTGTTTTGTTACAGTTTGATCCATCACATTTCACCTGCATTACATTGTGTATTGTCTGGGTTCACCCTGGAAGCCACTTGCTATCTTATTTTTTTTACTGTGTTCTCACATATGGCAAAAATTAAATCACTGAGAAGACCACATACCTAACTGCTGTGAATTACTTGTAAGCCAGTTTTCCATCTCTGACATCTTATCTCCTATGTGTATCTGCAAGAGATAGAATTGCCACAACCCCACTTGTTACACAGGACAAATGCAAGATGTTAAATGTGCTTAAGTGTACATCTGGGGGGAAACAATAAATATATGAATAATTTTTGGAAGTGCAAAACTGCCAGAACATATATAAAGTAAATGAGAAGCAGGAAGTTCGCGATGAAAATAATCTGTTTGGAAATTATGGATGGCCTTAGCCTCTGCTCTCATTTCCTCAGCACGAGGATAAAAGGAGCACATATTTCAGGGGAAGAGAAAGGTACAAGTTTTGCCTGTTCAACACCGGACTGGAAGCGGTCCTGCACACCCTAATCTAGCTGACCCTGCCTCGGCAAGGTTCCCCACCTAGGTGATCCCTAGAGGTCTCTGACAGCCTAAATAATTTCATGCGTCTGTAATTTCATGTTCCCTTTGTCTTCACTGTGGCAAAACAGCAGCAAATCTCATCAGACAGAAAAGAACATTTCTGCCTGATTCTACCTGGATCCAGGATTTCAGCACAGGCTGTTCTATCAGTTGTTGTCTTGGTTACTGGCTGAGTTGTTGTAACGGTAATCGCTCTATCATTTTTTATGGTCAGAGTTTAGATAAGTAGATGGAATTTCCAAATTCTTTACACTGTGCCAAATCATTGCTACACCGGCAACAGCATCTTTGAAAAACACCTATTTCCAGGTGACCTTTAGGCTTAATGGAGCACGCGAGGTACTCTTCAGTCCTGACTCGTTTAGCTACCCTCTGTTCATTCGTTCCTGATTGAGGCAGCAGTATCACTAAGCATACGTTCTGTTACGGTAACGCCACCAATCTAATACAATTCCTCTATTTAGTTCACACAATACAAATAGAAAGTTTGGCTTAGAAAACTGTGTTAATTTTAGTTTAGGAATGTCAGAAGAGTCATAACTTGAGAGAAATCTGTGCGTGGTAATTTTCTGGTTTTGCTTTTTTCCCCTCCCACCACCACTTGTTGCGTTCGAAATTTTAACTCCACTCCCCATGCTTTGTAATAGAGCAGTAGATAATTATGTTAACAGCTAGTAATAGAAACTTGGAGTTGTTTTTTTAGCAGGAAATGTGTGGCTGTTAAGGAGGGATTTTCCCTTTTTAAAAAATAAAAAATAGAGCCTTTCCCAATTTAAGAAGCTAACACAAGCTGGATCAGCAACAAGATTCCTATCAGGACAGGGCCAGCCAAGAGGAACTGCATTTCAGTGACTCATGCTGAAGCTAGCTCTGCATACCTTCCTCCTCTGCAGTGACTCACAATAAATTTCAGTAATCTTGATGTGTTCAAGCTATCATTTAATAACTAACATATGCTTGCGAGGAAAAAGTACACTTTAGACCAAGGCAAGGCTTATATCATAGTATTTCCAGCATGACAACCAGAGCATCACAGTTTAGGTGAGACAGCAAAGAACTTAGAATGTGTTTTTCAGGGATTAACCGTGTGATCTGGATCAAGCACACTGCTAAGCGCTGCGTTGAAGTTGTGTTTTACAGAGTGCTAAAAATGAGAGAGGGAAGAGAAAGCAATAAACAGAAAAATCCCATGAACAAATGAAATAGAAATTTAATTCATTTGCAGTAAATAAAACTTGGAGTATTTTTAAAGTCTAATTTAAAATATTAACCTTTTTTTTTTTAAAAAAAAAAACAAACATTAAAATTAAAAAGAAGGGAGGCATAATACCATCACCATAGAATTAGACTACTGCTTTTATTTGTATGTTGCACTGTAGGAAGAATTCACTGGGTTGGGATGACAAGATGTAACTTGGCAGAGAATGCAAGGATTTGGGGTGGAATTAATCCCTAGATGCATAGTTGTTTATTATCTAGGCATAAATATTTAGTCACTAACTTTTAGTTCTGTGTAAGCCACCGCGTCCATTATTTGCATTCATGCTCAATGAAGAGCTGTGAAATTATTTAATCCTGTAGAGTATGACTAAGTCTGCTTGCTCTGTGCAAGAATGAAATAACATGGTATTTCCAAAAGTTTGGAGATGTTATTGTGAGCTACCTCAAGACTCCCACTCTGTATAAATGGGAGGAAGGATGGAGGTTGTATAAATACTTGGAGTGTTTTTTCTCCATGAATTGGAGGAATTGTTATGACATGCAATATAGGTTGGTGTGAAAAGCATCTGTAAGATCTAACATTTTTGCAGAGCAGTCATGTTTCCTTTATTTCTCTGTGGCTATAAATTGGTGAACGTGTGAGCTGAATGCTCAAGGAGATTCCTAATTAATAAAGTAACAAATGAAACAGCATCCTATAGCACTTAAGAAATGAATTAGTTCATGTCACAGTATGTGAATTATGCTGCTCTTTGGCAACAGGTTTTATGATGGACTTTTTATTAGGCTGAAGATGTTTTAAATAATTTCAATAGCCACAGCTTTAGAAGAACTGCTGCCTGTATTTTTCATTCCTTGTTTTCTGTGTTGTAATAATTTATATCAAATAGTTATTGTTTGAAAAAAAAAAGAGAGAAAGCATCAGACACACCAGGGAATTTGGTTTTCCTGAGCAATGTTTTCAGCAGCACTGATGAAATCTTTCTGGTTCCACTTGTTATTAGCGATGGCAATTCTACCCTCAACAAGCTGTGGAATTTCAGACTTAGAAGGAATCTCTTTTTTTCATTACCCCCAAACCTAAAAATAGTTTCGCATACAGTAGATAAATGGTAATAGTTGTGTTGTGATTCATACAGAACTTTTCCCCTAGACTTATGTCAATGTTAAAGTGATGAAATTAATCAAAACTGTTCTCATATTGTGATGATCTATTTTCTAGTCTGATGGTCTTGTTATTTCCAGCTCAAGCTAGAGAGAAAACTTGATTATTGAAACTGACTAAGCATTTAGTGGGGCCACAATCTTGTGTAGATTCAAGCAGCAGGAGCTCACACAAGTTAATAAAAGGATGTCAGTTAGTACAAACTGCAGGAATCTCCAATAGGAAAGACCTCAGGCATGGTCACAGTGGCTCTCAAAGCACTATTGTAAAGACACTGCACTTCCAAAACTGACTAAAATACACAAAAATGACTACTGTGAATCTGTTGAATGCCACCAGTAAGTTGGCAGCCCTTATTTCAGACTGGCATATATGAGCTTTGAAACTTAAAACTAAATCTTAAACCAGAGTTGTTTGACGACTGGCAGAGGAGGTAAAAACATTCCCTTGCTTGGTCCTGTCTGTGCAGTGTTGAGTCCTCCTAGGCTGTCGCTAAGGAGATGTGACAGCTTCACACATTCCTCATTAGCAAAGCAGTTGGGCTTTATGTAAATTCCTTCAAGGAAATATTTCTTCTGAAATATTTCTTTTGAAATATTTGCCTTGAAAATCTGCCAGGAATTAAACTGTTAGAGCGGGTAAAAGAGGTGTGGGTGAAGGAAGAAAGTCTCCCAGGGAATAATTTAATGTAGCAAAAGAAAACACGGCAGAAGCACCACTTCTGTATCAGAGGCATTACTTTGCTCTTGGGAAACGTTGGCAGTGTGATACAAATAGGCCAAAATTCAGCATTCTCCGAGGGACCAAGTTCTCTTGCAAAAAGGCCGAGTGCTGTCAACTCCTATTCTCGTTAGAGCTCTGCATCTGATAAGGTTAGGTTAACTCTTGATCTTTTGGGTCGAAGGTTTTTCTAAGTGAGGTTCAGTAAGATGCTCACGGCACATTTATTATGGAATTTGTAGCCAAACTGGCAGGAGCATTGAAGATGCTTACTGATACAGGCTGCACTCATACACAGCAGCGAGAGGTGCTTCTCTAGGCAGCCAGCCACTTGGTACATGCATGTATCTGCTTGGAGTCACCAGAGCAAGTGCGTTACCCACAGCACCAAACAAAGGCCTGTGCAGGACAGTGAAATTCCCACCCTCAAATCCTAACTGGAGGTGTGTCATGTCTAGCGGGGAATTTTCTGCCTCCTTTTCTGTAGCAGATTTCTCTTTGTTAGCATTAAAATGTACAGGAGTGAACAGCAGCATGGAAAAGGACAGCTGGGGGGGTGAAATGAGATGCTGTGTGCAAACTATTTGCTGCAGAAGCCCCACACGATCCCTTGAAGGCAGCATGGAACATACCAACTCTTTGTGAATGTGATATTAAGCCTGATTGTTTATTTTAAGGAATGTCTAACCCCACTTCTCCAATATCCTTGGATTAAGTGATGTCACTTCGTGTATGTCTCAGCTAACCATACAAACATCAAACTCAAGCATATCCTGCAAACTCCAAACCTGAGGGAATAATGGAAACAGTTCCAGTAAGTTTTATAAAATGAATTAGAGGGGATTAGTGCTTTATTCTTGTGGTAAAGGCTGTACTCAAGAGAACAAAAGAGCAACTTCAGTATGTAGTGTATTTCTTTACTGTATATTCCTATTTTTTTCTGGCACAATCTGCAGACTGTTGATTAGGTTTTTACTTCCCTCAAATTCACTTTAATGTTTTGTGTATTTCAGAACTAGATTTACATATTTTAACTCATTCTTTCGCTTTCCCATGGGGAAAGTTAGAGCTCAGTAAACATAATAATAATAAAGTGGCTATAAATATTCTTCCACCTAACCAAAAAAAAATCTTAAGGTAAATAAACTTAAAGTTTATTCCCTGCAACTATCAGCTAGCCAGAAGAAAATACATGTACTGGCAAGAATATTTAGCAGAACAGAAAATTTTAAGTGGTTTCTAAAGACTTTTCCTGGAAGGCAGACTTCAAAAAGCCAAATGTTTAACTGTGACTTTTGACTTAAAATTATGCTCCTTCTGCAGAGAAATTATAATCCATGACTTCAGGGATTGTCACAGCTAATGGTGTCTTGAATTTTGCATGTCGCTGAAGTGCTCAGAATAGATATATATTCTGAATATCCATACAACTAAAGAGCAAGAAACTCAGCCAAATTCTGAATATAAAAAGAAAAGAGTTACTTGCTATTTTGAAAGTCCATAAAATATCCTGAATTCATTCTTATTCCATGCTGTCATCATGCCATCTTAGTCCTGGAAACTCCTTCTCCTATCTGAGAAGATCTAACAAGATTTTCTCCTTTGATGTGAAAAAGCTTTTATTTATGTAATAATCTTAACCAATGCATAAATATGTTTTTAAAGCAGAGATAAAAACAATAGTATCCACATTTATCTAAACTTTATGAGACATTTTGAAGTTACAGAGTAAGCAGAAATACTGAATTTTACTATTCTTGAAAGGCATGGTGTTTTATCTATACTTGCATGATTCTTGATTGTCTGTAGGTGAGATATGGAGATCTGTATTTTTAATGATTACGATTTGGAGTATGTGCTGATAAGAACTTGCCACATTTTGGGTTTTCTGTAGTGTGCAGTACTTAAGCTAGTGAACGCATTTAGAAAAATAGTTAAAAAAATCAGAAGAAAAAGGTACTTAAGCCTATAAAAATCCTTTATTTTCCCCATATTTTCTAGCACGACTGCACAAAATTGGAAGTTTTGATTGCACCACAAATGTGACTTTTTAGCCCAGAGCTACAGAACCCTGAAATACAAAATGTCTTAAAGCCACTGATGGATTACTGACAGGGCTGGAGCTTCCAAACTAATGGAAAATGATGGCACTCCCTGCATTCAGATTGATTGTTTCAGTTCGAGCTGCAGTTTGTCTGACAAAATCCTTTGTGCCATTGCCTTGTGGTACTGATTTTCTAAACAGGAGATAAAGATGTATCATGTCCCTGGAGTTTGTACTAAGTTACAGGATCCGCAATCCAATACCACTTCAGTTATGCAACTCTCAATGAATGGGCTTGGATATTGCTTATTTTCTCCCAAAGTAAAGGACCAGTAGGGGACCAGACTGAGCCAGCACCCTCTCTTGGCTTCTCCTCCTTACTGGGAGAGAACGTGTTGGCATAAACAGCATTTGTGTTAACTGTGCACTGTATATGTCTGCCTGCACATCTTGGCTCCCTGCAAAGTGGAAAGAGCTGCCCCAAGCAAAGTGTTCTCTCCCTTCACTCCTACGGTTGGTACAGAACAGCTCGTATGGGGCAGCTCTAGCATGACTGGCAGAGGAACACAAGGGATGGTAGAGATATCAATATTTTGCATTTAGTACAATATATGCCCTCCCCCTGTCATGGAACATCTGTTGATTTCAGGAAAGTGTAGGCTTAAAAAATACATCACTTCCAGAGCTTTTGCAGAAAAAAGATTGTGCAGTTGGAATATAAGGCCTGATGAGAATCTAAGTATCTTATATTTTAAGATCTAAGTGTACTTACATATATGCATATATATTCAGTTTCATTTACTCCAGCCTTGAAAGTAAGGCAAAGTAATTACTACAAATTTGGTAGTTTTTGATGAAAAACTGTGTTAAATTTTTACTTTTATTTATTGGCAGCTAGACAAATGTGATCAAAACATTGAAGGCTGCCGCAGTTGTACTACAATTAGTATGTGATGTAAGAGCTTTCTGCTCCACCCCTCTCTGCCTTCTGGTTTATATCCATCACTCCTGAGGAGGAATACACTGCCTGACGCTGAGGATGAAGGCCTCAAAGGGAGGTAGCTGCCCATGCAGATTTCAGAGCAGAGGAATGGTTCTGGATGCTATCCCAGCTGGCCTCTGTGCAGATCGGTAATTTATACCCCCGTGATAATACGTTGTAGTGCCAGTAACTTTTTATAACACTCATAAAATTCCTTATTCTTGTGGGGATGCATTCCTCTAGTGTGGGCAGTAAAATGATCACTCTCAGATGTCAGTGTGGATTTTTACATTGAAATCTTGCCAACTCTATGTTAAGGTGACCAGATTTTCTAGGTGCCTAGTCAAGGAGAAGTAATGTGGAGAAAGAGGAGGAATGTAGACTGCACCTAGGATATCACATAAACTTTCAGGCCAGCCAGGAGTCCTCTCCTCTTTCTCATATCTACCACCTACTCACCTACCATATCATGTAAGTCAGATGCTAAATGACCATATCAAGTGGTCCCCACAACTTGTTATGATATTTTAATTAAAGTCACTTCTGCTTATAATTTAATCCTGGCACTACATTCCTTCAGTAAAATCCGTGTAAGTATTTTCCACGGTTCATTCTGCACTGCTCATGCCAACTGCAAAACCTCCAGACTTGAAGAAAATGTTAGCAATGAGGCAGAGCCTTCCAGCACTGCTGTTCCTGGTGGTGCCAGGCCAGGCTGGGGAAGGAATGCACTTGCTGAAGAGCACCAGGCGATGGAGATGGGTTTTCTTCTGAAAATGTTATCACTGGAAATGTGTGATGAATAAACCAAACACAGCTCAAATATTACATCTATTTAACTGTTCCAACTCTGTGTGTATCAGTTAGCAACGATCACCTTCAGAATATATACTGGCACAGCTACCTCTTTAGTATGTTAGGTTAATTTCTATTTTCTTTATGAATAGAATGTCTCATTTGAAATCCTTCATGTTTCCTAGCATAACAGAGTAAAACCTATTTGCAAAGCCTGTTAGATATCCTAACAGGAAATAAGAGTTTGTAGAGGCACAGGACTCTGCCCACTCTTAGGATCCTGTGGACTGTCACTGCTCTGAAATATCCTTTTATGCTCACATTTTTATGATATTTCTGAGGTGCTTGTAAGCTTTTTCTAACATTCTGCTTGATGATCATAGAAAGCCTTAGGTTGCAAGGGACCTGAAAGAACATCGAGCTCCAACCCCCTGCTGTGGACAATGCTGCCAACCAGTAGGTCAGGCTGCCCAGGGCATCCAGCCCGGCCTTGAATGCCTCCAGGGATGGGGCATCCATGATTTCATGTCTTTTACAATAAAAAAATAAGCAATACCAGAAAACATTGCAGTAACAGATGTGTGAATTCCTACAATTAAAAATAAGAAGCTATTTTAGACTGAAAGCCTACAATTACCTATATGTAAGTTCTCCTACATAACCAGTATCTTGAAAAGGTATAGCCTTGATTTCCAGATCCAAATAACCTCATTCTTTCTACTAGGTTTGACCAAAGATGATGGATGAGCTGATGAGCTCAGAGTATTTGGTTTAAACTACTCTGGTTACACAACACTGTCAGAAACTAATGGAAATAAGATCCATGAAAAAGAATTGCCTTCTATGTATAAAATACAGTTAAAAAATATGGAATTAAGAAAAGTTTTCTCGGTGTCATTTGAGTACAACAATACTCAAACAATTCAGTTAGTATTTCCTTTTTGATACTACGTATATCAAATTCCTCCCAGTTAATGTAATTACAGATTATATTCTCCTTATCTGTAGGATGGCTCCTCTCTGTTTATGGCCTTTGAAAAAGGAGAGTGTTGTGGGAAAACTTGTAATACACAGTGCTTTGGTTTTAATTAAATTTTATATAACTTTTATCTTGTAAAAATCATTATTAATAACATATATATGGTGCTTAATTTGAAATAGAAATTACATCATTTCGACATATCTATTTAAAGATGCATGCGCGTAATTCTTTATAGGATCAAGACATGTTGTAGTTTGTGGTATTTTTTTTCAGACAACATAGCTACACAACAAAGCTATCATGAGACACCAGTTAGCATGTTTACTAAATTCAAGTTAACAACCATAATAGTTTGATAATTACCAGCTCTGGACTGGCCTAAATTTCATTGAGACATAATATTCTTCACAGGCCATTATGGTGAAATCTGTAAGCAATGAGAAACTTGACAAAGCAGACAAAAACTTAATTTGTGTGTAAGTCTTCATATTCTAGTACTACCAGCATCAAAGTTATTTTAGGCAACAAAAACAATAGCAACAAAAGATGTATTTTTCTGCAGATGCTATAGAATAGAACTAATCTCCGGAAACAGCACTTTACAGGGCTGTTAAGTTTATTGGAAATGTTAAACAAGAATGGCCATTGTGCAGTGACAGTCCTCAAATGTCATTTAAAATCAGATCCTGTGAGAGAAGTGCTCTGCCTAAAATAGAGCATGAACAGAAACAGTATCTTTTTAAAATTATTTTTTTTTTAAAAATGAATGAATATTCTGTCAGGGGTAACGTAGGAATATCTAAGCGTGTCTAAATTCTTCTGGAGCTGCAGGTACTTTATTTAACATTTCTGGATGGAAAAGACAGCAAGATTGAAAATCTGGATGGGACAGTGCTCTCTGTCGAACCTTAGAATAACTGTGTAAAGAGATCGTTTTGCTTTGAATCATGTTCTAAGTATAGGAGACCCAACGGATCTTGATCCTATCTATTCTCGTGTAAGGTAGAACAAGATCTTCAAGACTGGCCTTCAAATTTCATTTTAGCAATGTTCAGTAAAAAGCAGAGCCTCTTCTCATCAGCTGTTGCTTCTGAAGAAACAAGTGTCTTGAAAAATCTTTCTTAGAAAAAAATGCAGATGCTAAAACTAAGAAATACTAGTAGAATTATATCAGTTGCAGAAGAAAGGGAGAAACTCTAAGTATGTTCCGTCTTTGTGGTGATGGTAGCATACACTGCACGCTGTTAAAATAAGTTCTTGGAGCACAAGGTGTAAACATGGACTGGTGAGTCCACCCTAACTAATGGAGGAAATCTGTGCTCCTTCCAGCTACAGGTGGAGGCAGAGGGCCATGCTTTGGTTCCAGTTAGGAAATACCGCAGCTATTGTTTAGTATTTGCCACCTTTACTACAGTATAGTACAAGACTAAGGTCAGGTCCTCCACAGGTGCATGCTGCCAAGCCTCTGCCACAGCCAGCTGAAGATCGGTCTGATGCTTTTTTAAACACTTTTCCAAGATAAATGGTTACATGAAGTTTTGTTGAAACCTGTGAACACATTGCTTGCTACAGCTCCTGACATTTTTATTCTTCTAGCTGTTGTAAAAATAGGAATATTTACCTAATTTAGAGAAATTATCAGTGTTTCCTGGTGGGATACAAGTTAATAATATACAGACATATTCCTGTTTTAATGTGAATATCTATTTCCCCACATTTATTGTGACCTAAAGGAAGTTATTAAAAGCTTTTATTTGTCTCCTGTTGGCATGACCTGATACAGATTTTTGCAGTGTAGAAGTTGCGTGAGTGTTAGGTTTTTCCAATCAGTTTTTCAGAAACCTAAGTTGCTTGGGATGAGTCTATAAAGCAAAGCTGTTATATAATCCAGCCTTTTTTAATAGATTTCTTGGGCCACTCAATATGGCTAGAGAGTTAGATTCTTAGGTGGTGTGTTGGAACTGCAGACAGATCAGGCTAAAACATCTGGAAAAAAAGAGAAAAGTCCCGAGATAATCACTGAATTTTAAGCAATCACCCATTCCTTGTTGTTCTTTGTTTTTCCACCCATTAGAACAATAACGAGAGATCTTCTCAAAGGTACAAAGGATTTTAAGATTTCTAGTGTTTCAGACATTGCAGGATGTTTCCAGGATGCTAGGTCTCAGGAGGGTCTCAGTTGAATGTGGGATATGGCTACAAAAATTGTAAGTTTTTTAAATTAGGTTGGGAAGGATAAAGGAGGGGAGTACTTAACACAAAGCTGGGAAAATACTAGGGAACATGCAGCCCAAGTACGGTGTGGAAGCATTAGTCATAATACTGCCATTCTTATTTAGTCTCTCAGGACATATGAAACCTTTAACTTTCCAAATGGGGACTAAAGCTTCTATTATTTCCTTGCTTGTCATCTTCATTGTTCCTCCTTCAGGTCTGAAGGAAAAACAATAAGGGCAAGTCTTCTCAGCCTGTTTTCAATTTGGCCAAGTTCTGCCTTTCCCAGTCCTTGCCATCAAAGAGACTTCTTAACTTGCTTTGAGAAAGAAACCCTAAGTATGAATTCTTTTCCAAAAAGACGCTCTGGCTGGCAGCAATGTCTAACACTTGCACAGGCATTTCACCCTTTTGGTTAAATTGGCTCTGTTCCAATCAATCTCTTATCTTACCAATTTATTATTATTATTTATTTTTATTTTATCTTTTCAAGCATGTGAAAGAATTGGCAGATTTATGTAACGTACAGATCTACCCACACCAGCTTGCAGATAGGAGGACATCCATCACGTTCCCTCTTACTTCAGGCCAAAACCCTTAAATCTGGACTAAGCTTCAGGAACTGAAGAAACCAGGTTTGTGATGAAAGTGTTGGTGGCCTGGTGCAAGGAAAGAATTGGAAGTATTTGCAAATGAAGATATCAGTTGTTCAGTCAGTCATCTATTTGCTTGTGGCAGAACAGAATGCAATCTGTTTTGTGCATTAAAGTTCCTGTTCCCAAGGCACCTCATTCATTTGTTTATAAGGCAGAAGCACATCTGTGGAACTATACTGGCCCCTAGATAGCATGATTTCATCAGGAGTGGTGGAAAAAGGCCAAATGGGCGCTCTCGTTTTGCAATCAGTCTGGGACTTTTCTCCTGCAGATCAGTGAATTCAGCTCCCTCTAGTAGGGTATAGGTTAGCTCTTTAAGGAATCTCATTGAATACTTATCTTACTTGACACAACCAACCACTTTCAATTACATGTGCACCTGCTGTTTAAAACACAGCAAAAAATGCACTCCAAATGAAAAGACAAGAAGTTACTCAGAGAAGCAGTAGTCTGTTGTGTACGCAGTGAGTTTGTTTGGGGTTTTTTTGCTTCTTTACATTTATTTGTGCACTAAGAAGATGGTTTTTGTTTGTTTTGGTTTTTTTTTTGGATGATTACTGTCTTTGCAAATTCTAAAGAGCTTAAGAGTGTTTATTTGGAGCACTTCTTTAGACAAATTGGTTGTTTGCTCATGATGAAGTAATTAGCTATTCTAGAAATGCACATATGCTACTGAGAGTGCTTCCATAAATACCTCTGCACTGATGATATATTTTGTCTTTCCTAAGTTTTTCCTCAGCGTACAAACAACTCAGCTATTTGTTACTTCTGTTTCCATATTGCCAGGTGTGGACATAGTGATAAATAAGGTCAAAAAATCCACTTACACACAATTCACTACTGTCTGCTCTCTATAGGAGTTCTCTATATCTGTGAAGAATGCATGTAAAATATACTACCCTGATGTGCACAGATGCTCCATCTGTTTTGTTCAGATGTAACTGATAGCATATAGGATAAGATTTTCAGAAATATTTTATACTGCCCTAACTCTGGTCATAATTTGTTCTGTGCTAACAAATATAAAACAAAACTCCTTGGTGGAAAGCAGAGAAATGAGACCATGTTAGTGCAAAAACAGCCTGTGTCATTCAGGGACCCGGGCTTGCTTGACTGATGGAAGGACAGTTTTTGCTGGTATAAATGATATCACTATCTTACAGGAAGGTTTTCTGGTGTCACTGTGTTGGCAAAACCTTTTCAGCTTGAATGAAGTTGTCATCCCCAAATTTGTGTTCAGTGCACAGTTCTCCATGCTCTGAAGCCCAGGGGGTGAAGTACTTCAGGAAACAATTTAAGCAAGCTCCAGGAGTGATGTTTCTCCTGTTCGTTCTGACCTAAGATTAGGTTGCTCAGCTTAGAAGAAAGATTATTTTTAAAGGAGTTTTTGTTTATATTTTTTAATTTTGTTTTTCCTTTTGAAAAGAATAGTGGACTTGATGCTGTGCTGCTATGACAATCTCCAAAACTGTTATTCTCCACTCTTGTTACCAACACGTGCTGACATGGTTGATTCAATTTAGTAGATGTCTTTTTAGATTAACGTTGAGTACTCTTTGTAGGTCTCTGACATTTTGAATCTGTTTTTTGTTCATTTTTCTGGGAATTATGATGGATTTAACTGAAAGTTGTATTGAAACAGACATTTTAGATGAGTGTACTCACCTCCACTGTTACTCTCCTCCATTTCCTCTCATCAACCATGAGACAGCATCTACGTGGTTCAATACATATGTTCCACTAGACAAAATTACAGTACACCTATATCTTGCTGCTATGTATTTTAGTAGTGATTTTTCATTTTCTTAATAGGTCTATGAAATCAAACTTCCGATTTCTGTACTGCATATCAGGATCTTGTCTCTGTATCAAGAATGGCAACTATAACATAACTTGATTCTTGAATTAGAAAGCAGAACATAGAAAAAGTATCCTATACATACTTTTCAAGGATGAGAAGATAAATATTGAAAGTCTGTTCATAATTTTATGTAGGAGATACGCCAAATTTAGAGACTGAATCTAGAATGTTTGCCCAGAACAATACTAAGCCTCTTTTTAGTCTGACATAAATTTGACACCTGATTTCATGCTAACAAGATGACATTCCCTACTTGGAATAAAAATCAAATGAACTGTGCGTGTCTTACAGCCTTCATTGGGTATAGCAGAACAATATGCAATCAGAGGGATAAAGAAGCAATTCCACTGTGGGAGAATTCTTCAGGAACTTTTAAGCAGGCAGGATAGTTTAGGAGAAACAGAAGATGATGTAATCAATCCCTGCTGTCAAGACAGGACTAGGTTGATTAAGTAACAGATGGATCAACGTATTCAATGCCATCTGTATAAAATTACTAGTTAGATGGGACTGAAGGAATAATAGAATGGAAAATACGCATAATAAAAGAGAAATGTATGTGGAGATCAGCACTTGAATACACTTCCAGTGATCAATACTCATGTTTCTGTCTGGGGTTTGCAGCATCAGCAGCTTTAATTGTATTCACCTTCCTGCACTCTCTTAACAACCTAAAACTTGTATATATGCTTTCCTTTACAGGTAAATAGGACATTTAATGTCATCCCACAACTAACAAGCACAGTCTCAAATTTGGCAAGCATGTCTAAAAAGATTTTAGGCATCAAAAGGAAGACTTAAATTTGCTGTTTACCAGTTGCATAAAGAAAAGGGTGAAAATTGGGTGGGTACTTGAACCGAGCAGTAAAAAATTCAGGGCTTTATGAAAAGAACTGACTGCAGCAGAGCAGATAGATGGGGAAAACAGGGCAGGCTGAAAGCTGGTGAGAAACCAGTCTCTATGTGAGGTACACTAAACAGGCTTTTGAAGAAGATGACCTACTGGATCAGGTGAGAGTGCGTGGAGCACACCTTCAGAAGCTTAGTTCAGAAATGAATAGCTGGTGAGAAATCTCACGTTCAAAACGTCGTGGTCCTGTTTCTTCCTACAGATAAATCCAGTTTCTTTTAAAGTATTATCCTGGGGTTGGTTTTGTCTGATCCTCCGTAGCTTAATGGAAATGGATTCATAAAACTTTGTGAAAGATGATTTCAAAGAATAGCGAAAGAATAGTGAGAATGTTCTGGGGCCCATCGACATTTTCTGTCTGCACCACCCTTGAAGCACCCTGCTATTCTTCCAGCAGGATTGCTTAGTCTCCCCTCTTATGAATACTTCAATTAATAGCAAACTTTGCTTCAAAGGCATAGGATAGTATTACTTTTAAATAGCACTGACTTTTTATCAATACAGTCTCATCAGAAATCAGTCACCCCAACAGAAATCTTATAGAGAATTATCATAAATTTTCAATTCTCTCTTTAAGCCTTGAACTCATGTCTAGGTGGAATGAGTGTCCGGCTTGTGGAACTAACGCAGGTTAGCAGTCACTGCTGTTCCCTAGCAATTTTTGTTGTTAATATTTTTTCATTTACTCTGAGTGGTATTCTCTCAGTCTGGAGGATCATCACGATGTAAACTGGGTTTAGCTTCACTGGTGGTTGGATTGCGGCAGAAATGAATGAACCTTAATGCCAAATAAATAGAGCTGAATATGCTCACATAGGAGGTTCCTACAGCTTCTCCGTACCTGCTTTGTGGAAGGCAGAGGCAGTAACCACCTCCATCACCCTATTCTCTTCTCAGCCTCTGTTGGGCAGCTCATGTCTGCAGAGGACCATGGAAAGGGCAGAAATCTTGTTGCCTAGACACATGACAGATGTTTTCAGTACTAGCAGTATCAGAGGAAAAGTTTTTCCTGAATTGTGATGTTTTGTGACTTAAAACTGTTTGAGTGCATAATTTATCATATTGTTTCTACGTTTTTTGTTTTCTTTAAGATTTACAAAAATCCTCTAAGCCTTAGCTTGCTCTGGCAAGCTCTATTGTTCCTCTTCCTCTGTTGTTGCTTGTTTTATCAGCATATATGACCTAAGATTAGCTTTTGTAGACTGAACGTCCCTTGTGTATCCATTGCATCTCAGGCAAAGACTAATTTACTCTGTCTTCTTGCTTCAGTTCCTCATCCCTAGCATGAGTATAACAAGATGAAATCCGTATTTTGTTATAGGGATTGAATTAAGTAGTAACTCTGAAGTGAAGAGAGTCTTTCAAATAGCTAGGTCAGGTCTTTTCTAATAAGATGGCATAATTCAATAATGACTCGTATGTCAAATTCACACAGCAAAATATTAGAAAATAAAGATCACGAGAGAGGAATAAATTCCCCACATCCTGGTCTTAATTTATTTTAAACAGCAAAACAAATGAAACTCAATTAAGCTCATAAGTCAGAGTGTGAACAGAGTCCAGAAAAATGTCAGCTCCAATAAATATGACAAATAAAAGTATTGGCATAAATTCGGAGGATTTATATCATTGGAACCACAATAAGGCCTCCTTTAGTTGATCTTGAGACATGACTCAAAATGTGAAGAATGAGAAGATAAATACAAATAAAGGGATTTTTCTTCTAAACGCTGAAAGG
Organism: Numida meleagris; assembly: GCF_002078875.1. NCBI lineage: Eukaryota > Metazoa > Chordata > Aves > Galliformes > Numididae > Numida > Numida meleagris. Next base: position 3,303,221 of record NC_034422.1, on the reverse strand, counting down.
GTTATTTTTAACACAGTAAACATTTTCATTTTCAGTTAATGCGAGACAGGGCAATTGGAAAGACTTCTCAGTGGGCTAGCACAACCAGCTGAAGTATTCCAGATAATCTGCACTGAACTGTTATGGAGCTGGATAAAGTAGGTTATTATATTAATCGGATTATAATAACCCAGAGCATGGTTCACAGCCTTCTTAATCTGCTCTTGATAATGAAGCCTGCGTTACTGTTCCTTAGATATAACATCTTTTGAGAGAGAGCAAGTTTATTGTTCAGAATTGAACAACATGCTTGTATTTCATTGTCACCACAGTCTAGACTCTAACAGCTGAGTGACTGGTACACCCAAACATGGGAACATACTCAGAAAATCAGTGACTAAATCATTTCTGGGAACCATTTAGTATGGGTGAAATACAACCCATGCAGATCAGTAGAACTCAGCTCTCATTCCTCAATGCACTGAACTGCTTCAGCCAGAGGAGCCCACACGTGTTCTTTCAAAAGTATATCACCTTTCTGTGTAACTGTGGGCACACTGTTACAAGCTGCTGTACTGACATCAGGACAACACTGAAAGATCAGCCATGGGCTTGTGTCTGTGCTTTTTGCTCTAGAGCTCCATGAATATCATCAGAACTGCTTTTGATTGGATAAATGAGATGAGACTGGGGCCTCAAAGTCTCGAAGACCCAATCCAGAAAAGCGCAACAGTGTATATGTAGTACCACAGTGATTTCAATGACTTTTTGACCTAAAATACCTGAGACATTTTGTATCCTTTAATTAAATAACACCGATGTTAAAATGACAAATACTGCCAATAAAAGAATCCATTTATAGTCATTCAAGTGATCCACTGGAATAATTGGCCTACAATCGAGCTGTAATTTGCCCTTTCAAGTAGACAGAATGATTAGATTGATATAAAAAATTGAGCTCTTTTATTTTAGAAAGGGATACGTGTTCATTTCACATTCCTCATCTTTTGAATAATTAATCATTAAACGTCATTTAGCTAATCTAAAATAGCTTCTGACAAAAACAAAAAGAATTTGCACTTAGAGTTAAGCCTGTACTCGTGGGTGTTGGAAGTGCAATATGCACAAGTTAATCACAGTCTCCGTGCCCTTATTTACAAAGAGATTTTGTCTTTTTTTGACTGTTTCAAACCATATTGAATGATTGCATCCAAAAGCCTAGGCACAAGGTAGATTTCTCAAAGTGTCCACACCAGGCTGCCTTCTTTACTTTCTGGTAGTGATAAACGCTGTTATCCAAAAATCTGCCCTAGTGACTGGTAACTGACAGAAGCATCTGGGGAAAATCATCAAACTAAAACAGTCTGTAATATTTACAAGGTATACTGCCCTGGGATCAAGGTGCTCAGTGAGTGCAAACTGCTGTAAAACTTGCTGAATTCAGAACTTGACTTTCATAGACTGAGTTCAGAGTATGGATCTTATTTTCTATTAAAATGTCCTTTAAATTTGTTTAATCCTCATTTTTGTTAAGCTTAATAATATGCAAGACTTCTCTTCAGTGTGTATCTGTTCATATTCTAGACATCCAGAACACTAAGAGCTGGAAAAAAAAGCTGACACAAAAATGACTGTCTTATAACAAGCTAGGAAAGGTACTAAAAAAGATTTGGATAGAAAAACCTAAAACAAACAAAAGTTTTGGCCAGCAAGTTAAATTATACGGGTAAAGTTTAAACACAGCTGTTTCAGAAAACGTTGAAGGTTTTGTGGATTCTTCAGTCTTAAAGGAATGACTGTAAGAACAAACTTATATGCGATTAATATAGATGAGAAATGATGTAAATTTTTACTCAAACTCTGAACCAAACAGCACCTAAGTTTTAATGAGATTCAAAAAGATATTGCTAGCTTAAAAATCCAGTTTGACACTGCACTTCTTGATTTGTGTTTGAACTGAATGCAAATGCCATGAAAAAAAGCTTTTCATGTGGCATTTCTGGTTCATGGCTAACCAGGCACCATGAGGAATCTCATGCAACTGTCATTCCCACGATACTGAGGAAGATGCAGCTTGTGGGACCAGTTTCAGAGATGGTAAAAGTGAACCACGCTGCTTTGAAGCAGCATCCCAAATTTCTGAGCTTTCTAAATTTAAAATAAGAAAAAAAAAAGGAATGGAAATGATCTGGTTTTGACAGAGTTCATCTTTATGCCAGTGGACCATTGTTCATTATTATCCCTTTCTTGTGATCTGCCCACTTCAATTTTAAATAGGCTTTGTGATATAGTTTGACTAAGCTGAGCCATCAGAGAAGCCGAGTGTATTTATCCTAGGCAAGCACGGGGGCTCGTCTGTAGTACAAAACTTGACACTTGCAAATTCTGGAAAGCCAGGCACTCGGTAGCTTTCTGACAAAGTGTAACACATTACGTAGCCTCTTTGGTTTGAGGCAAAAGCATGGATGACATTCTGCCTAAGTCATTTAGTTTACACTTATTTTTATTTTTTGTACACCATTTTCCAAAACATTGCTGAGTTTATGTATAAATTGATTTCATTCATAAACAGTCCTGAGTAGCAAAATCTACTTTCTGTAAGGATAAATACGAATAAGACTATATTGGCATTTTATACATGGCTTCTGGACTGGGGCTGCTGTGCTCCCCCAGTCATTATGCTAGTTAGATGTGGTTCTGAGAAGTGGGTGCTTTTAATTACAAAGGAAGAGTGAAAGGGTAGTTTTACACTAACCAAGCATTTGACATCTAAAATAGATTTCTGGATCTGGCATTTCCTTCTGTGAATTTGAACAAATTATTTAAAGGTAGTTCCTCCATTCAGCTGAAATAAGTAGTATGATGAATTATCTCAAGAATCATAGAATATCCCAAGTTAGAAAGGATCCAGAAGGAGCCAGAAGGATTACAGACTCAAATTCCAGAAGGGAGATATTCTATAATAATCCAGTGCCTTCGTTTCCCCATCTGAATATGATCAATTTTTTTTTTTACCTTAAACATTCTTTTCTATTTAAATATATGGCTCTCCACAGCTGAAACTGTGGGTGCACAGTGCTTGGCATATTGGGACAATATAAATACAGACTTGGAACAGAATTCAGTTATATTCAGTCAATATGTTACAGCTGCGTCATTGATAGAGTTGAATTGAAAGATAATGTATGATATATTTTTTTGAAATCTTTCTGTTCCAATACATACATCAAAAAAACCCCCAAAACAATGAAACAACAACAGAACCACAACTTCCCACCCCTACTTTCCAAAAAATTTCCAAAAATCTCTTTTCTGGTCTCACTAAAGTCAGTGGTGAAGTTTCCACTGATTCCAAAGAGACCAGGAGCTGGCTCTTTATTTGTATGTTTTCTTCTTTCTTTCTTTTTTTTTAAATAAAAGCAAGGCAAACTAACTACAAACCATTTGGGCAATTCACATACTTGGTGGTTCCCATATGCCTCAAGTATTTCTCTATTTGGGTTGTGTCCATTTTTCATCATACATTTGAATCAGACATTTGTTATTTCACTTGCTAGTAGGATCCTTGAAGAAGAAACTGTTATGCAAAAATATTGCTTAGTTCTGTCTGAAGTTACTTTCTCAGCCATGTCATATTTTTAGCTGGACCTCTTGTACACCATGTACTGTGGTAGCAAATAGTATACATCAAAGAAATTGCCTCAGTTTTTCCCAGGTAGTTATGTGCTTAGTGTCCATGATTTGTGTAGGATTCACATATGTTTTTCTTTATTATTATTATTATTTATTGTAACTTTGGTCTCCTGGAGGAACTTCAGGGGAAAATTTATTCTTCTGTTGAAGTCACCATTTCAACTGAAACTGGAAAAGTCATTGCATCCTTACTAGTTCCTGCTGGAAATTGTGTCTTTTTCACTTTCCAAACTATTATTTGCTCAGATAAAGAGCCTGCATGTTTTTAGAGTGGTGACTTGCTCCTTCCTGAGCTATTTGGAGGGAAGTTTCAAGAGCTGGAGGTTCAGAGTTACAGCCCGTGCCTATGGTCTGTATTTTGGGCTGCTCAGAACTCAGAGCCTATGGGAAATATTTTTCTTCATGACGTGAGTCCCTGGACAAGTGCTCTTACTGCGTGTCCCTTCTCACTCCTGCCACACAGAACAGTCCAGAGGGAAGGCTCTAGTGACCAAGTGAACTGCCCAGATTACTTTGGTTAGTTTAACTTAATTTTACAGGAAAAAAGCCAGGGCCAGCAACAGAACTGGGAGTGGAAGCTTTCTCCAATCCAGAAGTTTACAATACTTCTGATTTTTGTCTTTTTTAGTGCTACAGATGTGATTGTTTGACTTACAGTTTATGAGATGTTTTGGGAGAAAAAGCGCTATATATAAATGAAATATGTTATTATTACTATTACAGGGTTCTCCATAACTTTTATAGTTCAGAGGCTGTCAGCGTTTTCTTTAGAAACCCTGTATTTTAGTTGTCTACAGTTTGGCCTTCAAGTTGCTCAGAGTTAAAACTTGAAGTACTAGAAGCAAGCTCAAAGCAAAATTTTTGTTCCCTTCCCCTCTTCTTTTCTCATAAAGTGACAAAAGCTCTTTACAACAAAACGTCTTAGATAAATAAATGACATGGTTGGCTTCAGGCCGTGCTTTGTCATGTTCTAAAACTCAAAACAAAACCAAACCCATGAAAAAATCCATCAAAACAAACTCCAACCAATGAACAAACAGAACTCCAGAGCTTAGTTTCTCTATTTTAATGAGTATCTCTGGAAATCACTACCCTAGTGGGACTGCTTTAGCAGGTTTACACAGACTTGGTGGATCTCCTCCTCTTGACACCAAAATCAGAAAGAACTCTCAACACTGGAAGAAGAACAGCCTGGAAAAGGCAGTAAGAGATCAACAGGAAAAGTGTGCAAAAGGAAAAATGGCATGTGTGTCCTTGGAAATGTAGGTGATAAACGTGCCTTCAGGATTCATGTTAATCCAGAAATGTCTTACGCAGTTATGTTGTTGTGCTTTGGACTGATGTCTCTGTGTCAGCTCCCTGAGGAATGTATGGTAGTTATGTAAACATTTCAGATGCCAAGACACATTTTCTGGGCAGAGATTTAAGGTGATTGAAATTAATAATTTACTCTGTTACATATAGACTGAAAACCATGAGAATGAGAACTGGGAGAGACAGATTGAATTGTTTTGAAAATTTCTTTTTTTTTTATTCCCCCCCAGATGAGGCAGTTCTTCATCATCCAGCATTTTTTAGACGAGGAAATGGTATGGGAAATGTCGAATTTTCCTTACTTTAATTTTCAAATTTTCAGGACATTTTTACTTTTCCAATCCCACGTTACACCAAAAATGAAAAAGTCAAACAAAATTAGAACAGTTGCCCCTTCTCTCAAAAAAGCATAGAGAGAAGTATTTAAGTTTTATGTAAAGTCTTAGGAAAAAACCTTTTGAAGAGTTTTCAATCTAATGGATGAACTTAGAAACAGGGTAATTTCACATCACAGAAATGATTTGATGGATAAGCATGCATGTGATGTTCTTTGCTGTGTACGTGTATGAGAAAGTGATCCAAAGCTCCCCAGTAGGTAGTTTCATACTTCATCAGGCTTCTGAGTTGTTGAGCACAGACTGAGCACAGGTTGGTTGTGCACTCAACATTTGTAGCTGTAGCCCTTTTCTTGGGTATGATCCTTCTTTACTATCAGATAAACTTTAGTCTAAGCTAATCACAGTGAGTTTGTTCTGTGAGCAGAATGTATTCTGTGAGGCTCTGTCTCTGTGTTCATCCATGTGTTTGTACAGTTTCCAACAGTCAAAATACTGTCGGCATTGTCCAGAGAATGTATTTTAGTTTGCAGCTTTGTGTTGTGCCCAAACACATTATGTCTTTCAGCTTGAGAACACAGTAAAAAGCACTACTCTAGATGTACGAAGTTGGAATTAGATGCCAATAATTCTGTTTGAATAATATCCTCTGTGTTTCAGCCTAAAATGGAAGCATTCTCTCAAAGAGTTATCTGTCACCACAAGGAGTGTAGGGGAAGGATCATTTTCATTTGCTTTCATCAAATGACCCTCTAAGAACAGCATGCTTAAAAGCCACAACAAAATAAGATGAAACAAGCCCCCCCCCCTTTTTTTTTTGTTAAATGAAAGAATATTATAAAGGCTATAATCAGAATGAGTAGAAAACCCCTTGCTTATAATTGTGGGAAATCTGCACGCGTTAGATAGTTTTCTGGAGATATTTTGAACCTCGCCTCAGCCCTTAGCATGCCAGCAAAGTGCTTTATATAGCCTGTGTCAGAGGAGCTGTGTTAGTAATTGATGCTGGGGAACAAGAGACTGCCGTGCCAGAGTCTCATGATTGCTGCATTCATTGGCTGTGTGCTATTAACGGTTGGACGGCAGTCCCCGGTGTAACATACATTAAAGGCTGCTTGTGTTAATTACTAGGAAGGAGTAGGGAAAAGTAGATATTTGGGATGTCATTTTTTGACAGCTGAAGTCAACGAATTCAAGTCTAGTGAGTGCTGTAACCTATAATATCGCTGTACCACACAGACATATGCTGCAATTTGCATAGCATATATAGCCATCTACGCAAATTCTGTTCCGTGGGGTATGTTACCATGTATGCTTTCATTTATCTTTAGATTTTTCAATATTTTACCATGCTTCCACTGAGATAGAGGGATTGTTAGGTACCTAGTGAAAAGAGCAGCGTGGAGCCCTACGATCTAGCTGCAATCTCACTTACATGCAATACGTCAAGGATGAGAGTAGATTACTCCTGTTGGGACTGCCTAAGGCTGGAATTAGTTTCACTCTTCCTTCCATTAAATTAAAAAATAATTTGATTGTTGTTATGATTTCAGTCCTTGAGGGCAGGGAACAAAGAGAAGCCGCAAGCAGAACAAGTGGGAAGTGGATATGGGGAGAAATAGTATTTCCATTGCCTCGATTCTTCAAGCATAAGACATGTACCTCCAATACAGATTGCATCTAATAACCCTCAGTATTATATCAAATAGCTACTCAGTGCACCTGAATGTTTACATTTATACCTCAGAGTTCTTCACACATATTTTCCTTTTGTTTTCTCGTGCAAGTTCTTATGACGCACAGTTATGTTGCATTCTCTAAGTATCTGTAACTAATTTAAAGATCCTTACAGTGTTGCAGACCAAAAGACATGCATAATTTTGACTGCCTGAGTTGTACCTTCCTTTTGCAGGAAGACCCATGTGGGAACAATACTCATATCTCTGTGTCTAGGATCAGTCTCTAGGTACAATCCCAAGGCTGAATGCAGGTGGTTGAAATCTTTTCCAGCAAGGCTACACATTCCTCTTCACAGAAAAGTGGATTGTATTTCTGGGGAGAGGATATAGCTGGAAACCATGGAAGAGATTAAACAGCTGGGGGGTAGGGAGGGCATTGCATACAGCAACTGTTTTCTGTCCTGAATATTTCCTGGCAAAAATTTCTTTCTGAATACAGCAGCTCACATTTGCATGCATTAAGGCTGCCTGTATCTGGGTCAATTAAGAACAAAATGTTAGGAAACAGTGTAACCTGGAATAACAACAAGTAAAATGTATCCCTGGAGCAGGCCAAGCCATTGTGCCCTAAAGGGCTCTAGTACTGGAAGGCTCTGCTGGTCTGATGGCACTTTCGAGTAATGAAATCTGTCAGTATCAGAAGCCTTTGAGGGTGTCAATGAGAAATTTTGCTGGCCCTATGGTAGAGACAATGATCCAAAACTCCTTTAAATCCAAATAAAGACCTTAACTGGCCTAAATAGCTTTGGGATCAAGCCATACATTCTGTAATAATGCTCACTTCATAGCCAGATAGGGTTGAACATACGGATACTAATGATTTATTGGAAAATGTGATGAAAACCTGTAACAAAGCTCTGATTACAGTTAGGAGAGGATACTTTATGAGACTCTGTGTTATGTTCCCACTACCCACAGCAAAGCCTTTGTGTGCAGGGCAGTCCAAGAATTCCAGTGACTGCATAGATGCCACTGCATTGATGCCAACTTACTGCACTGAAGAGAATCTGAATGTATCTCCAGGGATGGACTAATTTCCTCTTTTTTCTCCTGTCTTTAGAAGTACTTGAATACTTGGTTTTGAATTACCTATCACGTGTGTTTGCTAAAGAACATCTCATCATCAACAGTCTTTTTTTTTTTTTTAATAAAACGAAGATTTTTCGTTATTTTAATGAACCACTTTTTAAAGATTCCTGAAAGAGCAGTAGTTTACATAGATGTGGGATAGATGCGGGTAGCGTGTGTCATTGTTGGTTGAAAGCACATTAAAAGGCCTTATGTTGTAAGTAATAGTTGGAAGGAATTTCCTGACTTATTTGGACTCTGTGACAGGTTGATCATTATCCATTTATTAAAAAATGTATTTATTTTTAAGCCTGTCAGCCAGTTATTAGAGTATTTATAAACTGTAACAGGGATGTCTTTATTGGAAGTGTGGTCCCTCTGGAAATATTCCCATGAATGCTAGGAGGTCTTTTTCCAAAAATAACATTTAGCGAAAGAATGAAATGTCCATGCTCCATGGCATAAAGCAACCCTAACTAGCATTCAGATGACACTGAAATAGTTGCTGTTATGTTCTGAGACACAGAGTTCCTAGAACTGGACCGTCTTTCTTGTTAATAACTCTTAATCACAGTAGAACAGAAATGCTGTGCCTTGTACCCACTGCACTTACGGGGAGTTTCAGGAACTGAACGAGTGCCTCTGGGCCTTTAAAAGCTGCTGTCCTGCCACAGTTTGCTGACGACATTTGCTTTTTGGTTTGTAATTTTTTTCAGAAGCTGTATAGAGTTATCCTAGTAAATTAAATTGTGCAGTCAGCCATTTCTGTTTGCATGTTATTATAGCTTTATTACGTCTAAAAGCATTCCCCTATTTATGCAATATATTTTACTTAAAACCAAAAAAAGAAAATATGCCAACCGATATGCAGGGTGCTCGTGTTCCAGGAGCTTACTGAAATGCTGGATTCTGGTACATTGCTCAACTGTTGGCCACTGCATCTTGTTGAGATGTGTAAAAAGCCAGGTTACCAAATGGTGACATCTTGCTTAAGTGCAAGTCAGAGAAAAGAAGAGGATGCAGCAACATTTTCAGTGAAGGAGGAACATGAGATTTCTCATTCTTTGCGCTAAGTAATCAACAAGAGAGCCTGGAGATTTTGCAGAAAAAGGTTGCCAAGCTCCAGTTACCACAGCTACATTCCTCAAACCATTAGATCAGTTTCCAGAGGGACCCATTGCTGATTTCAGGAATCACATGGAAAAACAGCTCCAGGCAAACAGTGCAAAGTGGGAGCTGAGTATTTTGAACATATTCAAATCTATGGCAGAAGATGCCTTCATGTGGCACTTTGTGCTCTTCCCAGATGAGCTGGTCAGCAGGCAGTAATACCTTACTGGACTGCTTATTTTTCATCTTGAGCTTTGGGTTTGCTTTGCCCAACTGATTCTGCTGCACAGCTCTTCTGATCAGGTGCTCGTGTAAACTTCTGGCTATGGAAATACAAGAAGAGTTGGCGTTCTTTGCAAAGGGGCTAAAACTGCAAGCTGAACGTACTGCTACTTTAAAAATTTTATCTTGGTTATGCTGAAAAGAAATCATATACAAACAAATGAGCTTCCTGGCTACTCAGGAGCACTGCATTTATTGCACTTCTGCAAACCTAGCCTTGTGAGTGCCTGCTGGTCAGGCACCGAGCCCCAGTGGAAAGCTGGAGGAGGGCAGTGGCTGTGCCAGCCCTGCAGCCCCAGCACGCTGCTCTCAGGCAGCAGCCATCAGAACAGAGCTGGGCCCCAACTTAAATTAGTTGGCTATTTCTCTGTTGTATCAGCAACAGTGCCCCTATCTGCAGTATGTCTGCAGATACATGCAAAGCTCCACTGTCTGCCATTTTGTCATTCAAAAAATGAATTCAATGGCTTGGTCTCATGTTACTCAACTTTCTAGTTCTAGTTAATGGAGCAGGCCTAATTCCAGGGTGGCTTTTAATTCGCTGAATGGTTCTGATGACCAGATCAAATAGTTCTGGCACCCTGACACTTCCTGTGAGTGAAGAATGACGCAGAACTAAATAGTTGTGTGTATTTCATCCCCATTCATGCAATAGACTAGAAGAGAACTCATATTTGGCAAAAAGGCAAGAATGGGAGAAAAAGATTCAAATCAGAGAAAGAAAAATGTAAATGTTCTTGAGAGGACTCTTGCTTCACAATAGAAATAGGGAAAAAAAAAGCCCATGGAAAACCGCGAGCTTAATTGTAGCAAGAACTAGTCAGGAGAGTGTGATATCTTAGTAGATTGTTAAAGTTTAAGAAACAGTCTTTCACAGAGCCTTGCAAGAGGGTCTGTAACATCACTGTGCTGCTCTGCTCAAGAAGTGATGCAGAACAGGATTTTTGCCTGTGTCTGAGGATTAATATTGGATCTGGACTGTATCTAGCAGAGCAATCCTGCTCCTGTGCCTGCACTGTTGGCCATGGGATCCTTGCTGCACTTATTGATCATGCTGCTTAAGACAGCGGCTTTAGGTTATTAACGTGATAGAAAACTTATTTTTCTCCAAAATTCTTCTTTGTTATTTTGTTTTTTTTTTTTTTCAGATCAGTTTTAGTCTGTGGCTGTATGTTTGCTAGAAATGAAACAAGTGAAGCAGTGTTCTTACATTTCCCATCTGGAGTTTGGGGAGAGATATGTCAGGGGAAGAAAGCCCCTGCATTCACTGGATACTTAATGAGGTATTCAGATGATCCAAGGCTGCTTATCAAAAAATGCCACAGTATTATATATGGTCTCTATACACTTTAGCTGGATTTCCACTGTGCAGTGCATAACAAGATTCAGGAGATATAGTTTATTCTGAGACATTACAGGCCAAATAGGTAGGATAATGGGTGTGAAATGAAACAGAGCTAGGAAAGAACCCATGAAAAGTCATGTGGGGAAAATGAATTGGGGAAAAAAAACAAGAATCCTGAATCCAAGTGATTTTTTGATTACACAAAATAAACATTCCCTTATCTCACCTAGTGGGCCTGAATATCTTGGGGCTTAAGCAATCATAAGGTTTTTGTAATATTTTCCAGTCTGGTTACAACAGCCTTATCATAGAAGGGCTGTGTGCTGTATCTTTCTGAAAGTCTTTGTCATGAGATGTGGCATTACAACTGGAATGCTTATTGTACTCCGTCATTATTTATACTCCATTGCCTCCATTGACTGCCTGTCCCACCCGCTCCCCGGAGATTAGCGGAGTCAGAGAAAGGATAAATGATGATTAGCAGTTCGTCAAGGGATACAAGAGCTGAAAGGGTCAATATAAAACAAAGTCTGCCGCATATAATTCACAAAGAATGTGAGGCATTGCTTTTCAGAGGCAACGTTCTCATAGCCAGGATTTTAATGAGAATGGAAAATGCTAACATATAAATTCAATCCTATAAAAAAAATATTAGCAACAGGCGTACTTAGTGGTAAATATTTTTGCCATTAAGCCTCTACTCTGTTTCTGACGTGAACTATTAAAACTTCTCCTAAGCTTTCTTTAAATCATCTCTTCAAAATGCCCTTTAAAACATTGGCCTTTGTTTGTACAGAAACGTTAGCAAAGATGACAATACAAATGCATAATGATGAACTAATTGAACATCTTAAAAAAATCATGGATTTTTCAAAGAATGTAATGCAGACCTGATCAAATTCTCACTGAAACTGATGAAGGGGTTTCCTGACATCTGAAGAAGCTGACATTTTCCTTCAGGAATACATTTTTTTCACATTAGGGTGTCTCTGCAGCAAGGCAGGGCCCCATTAAGTTACGTGCTAGGCACGCGGAAAACCAAAAGGAGTTTTCCGCTTGTCCCTTGAAGACCTCTCTCCTTTTATACGCACTGAACTCTTGCTGTGTCGCTGTCATTTCTGTTCCACTTCATCAGGGGTTGCAAAGCCCTTGCTCATGCAGGTGTGTATGCGGGAGATTGGACTGTGCTTCAGCTGCAGCTCCGGGCAAAATATCTCTGGCTTATCTGGGGTCCCAAAGGAGGCCCAAGGGAACCTGCAGCTCGGTCCCCCTCGCCAAACAATCAGAACCAGTTAGGTTGGCTCATAAGATCAGCAAGACCAATCATCTCCTAATGCCACCAAGTTCTGCTTTGTGCACAATATTTGTCCGTATCAGTCCTCTTGCAATCCTGGACTCCCAAAGCTACCCATTCCCCATAGCTATTTTTGTCTTTGCAGGTGAAATGCAGGGCACTGAAGTCTTTACAAAGACAGATGAATGCGTTATTCCCAATAATTCCACAAACATTGCTTGTTCTTGTTATTATCGTGCAGAGTACCTGAAATTTTAATGCTTCATTCCTCCAGGCTGTCAAGGTCCTTCTGCTCTTCAAAATAAGGACACAGACTTTGCTGTGTAGGAAACTCAGGACGTTTTTGTGCTTTTCCTCTCTCTATGCTTAGAAAAGGCAATAGATATTGATTCTTCACTTGGAAATCCGTCTTAGCCTAGCTACTATGAGTCGTTGCGTGAAAAATTTCCTAATTGCATCTAAAGCCTCTTTCACAATAGATAGGAGTAAATACTGATTGATTGGTTTTCTAATTGTTACTTCCAGTCTTGTGGGAAAGGGATGTTTTCTCATCCCATCTTCATTTCTGTACTGACAAAGAAGTACGCAAAACTGAAGTGCCAGTGACACTTACTGCTGCTGTTAGCTTTTGCAGCTTTGTGTTGTTTCTGAATTCAGTGCATTTTCTCATGGTTACTTGTGCAAGTTAGTTGTAGAGATTGAACCTCTGTTTCAAGGGTTTTCAGTTGCAGCTAAGTTTAGTGAAATCTAGTTACCAAAAATCCAGGCATGTGTGGGTTGGGATATGAGTGACTGTGACTCTACTATGGACGCTGGAGCAAACCCAGGTGGGTGCTGCCGGCTGTCCGTCCCTGCTAGAGCTGCGTGCCCTGGCCTCTTGGTTCTGGTTTGAATTCTCCTTGCCTGATTCACTTGGGGATTGTGAACAACTGCAGTTTATACGTTAAAGCTTAGTGTCTAGAATGGTTATCATCTGATGCAAATGTTTCTCTTACAAAAAAAAAAAGCTATAAGGAGGAGTAGTTTAAGCACTGTTTTGGAAACTAAGAATTGTGGAAATATTACCTAATAGGAAAAGTATTCTTAAAACCGGTTCTACTCTGTGCATCCCTTTAAAGGATTATACTTTGTGCCTGCCTTCTGGTCCCTGTCACAGATCCTGTCATGGCCTAGACATTGCTTCCTGTTACAGAGCTCTACAACGGGCCTGGATAATTGTATGGCAAAGGGAAACATTTCTGCCTATGTCAAAATACTACAGGTGAATGGGGGAAAAGATCACTTGTTTATGTCTTTCATTGTGGCTCTGTTGGATTAGAAAATATGTTCATTTTTAATAGCCTTTTCAATATCAATCAGACCAGTTGTTTCCATTTAGCAGTACTTTCACACGAGTTAAGAAAATTCAAGGAGATTAAAAATGGGTACGGAAGGAACATCTGCTTCTCATTTTATGAAAGCAATGCATTTTTAATACAATAATGCAGAGTAGCAGAAAAAGGCATAGCAAAAAGAAACAAAAAACCTTAGCAAATACACTGCAGTCCTTTTCACTAAGCAATTTTGGAAAGTTATTGTGGATTTGTATCAACATGACCACAAACTCTTCTTTATTATGCTGATTAGAAGGTCAGTGGGGAAGAGGTGAAGTGATATTTCATTCATCTATCAAAAAAGGCCAGCAAGCTTCTAGTAGCTTATGTGACTAGATATTTAAAGGTTGGTGGATAACCTGCACAAAGAACTTTGTACGTATTTGCATTTCTTCACATGAAAAATACATTTTTCAAGGAGCATAAATATGCAGAAGCAGCAAAAAGCAACTTAATTTTGGGCCAGAGGAATGAACGTGACAAAAATTTGCATTAACAGCCAACCTTGGCAAGTAGTATTTCACAAGTTGACTTCTTGGAAGAACCAGGCCAAATGCCCAGGTCTGGGGTAGTTTTGTATTTTTATCATTGTTTTATCTGTGCTGAAAGATGATCTTTATCTTGGTCCATCTAACTCAGACATGTTAAAAGATTCAAGGGCGTAAAAGATACTCTGTAGGATCTTGGTCAGGGGATAACAACCCGGTAGGATTCTGTGTTCATGACCTCTCAGCAAATTCCAGTTCCTTTAGGTCTAAAAATGAAAAATTGAGTCTGATAAAGTGTTCTCAGGCCCTGACAATTGAGATGGGGTTTCTCTCTGTGGTGTGAAGTTCTGGTAGCTCTGATTGTATGCAGGAGGGGAGAGGAGACGAGCAGAAATCCACTCTGTGGGGCTGTGCCCACATCTCCTTCTGCTGCTGCTGCAAGACTGCCCTAAAAAGGTTGTATGAGAACAAAATAAGGTCTTTCGAGCAATGAGTAACTGCTTTGATACAGGCACCTTGAGTGAAATAACTTGCATTTTAAATTACGTGATTTAAATTAGACCTGTTCGAAGCCAGATTGTATTCAATAATTTTGGAGAGATAATATATAGTTGGAGGTTGTGCTCTGAGTGACTTTGTCATTCTTTGGAACTGAACAGCGTCCCTGCAAGGGACATTAGAAATCATTTTGTCACCCAAGTATTAAAGCAGCTTTTGATTCAGATCATCACTCCAATCCCATGTTTACTGATACTTACGTAAGGAAAAGCTTCCCTGCTAGGCCCCATTTCTCACTGACAAGCATTTCAAAATTTTAAACATTTACTGATGTAACCTGATTGCTGCCCAAATTGAATTTCAAAGGCCCCCATCCTGCAGTTTGTTTTTGTGCATGCCTGCATTGAAGTCAACTCTATTCATCTCAAATGAAAACAAACCTTTTTCTTCCCATGGCTATTTTCATCCTTTTTGTGCTTTCCATTTATTACCATAATTTACAACAATATTGTGAGTATTATTAATCCCAATTGCAGTCAACGGGAGTTTGGCATGGTTTTACACTGCAGTGCTGCGTCTTAAATAGTTTTGGCTTCCAAACTGAAAGAATTTGGCATGCAACTACTCGTCACTGCCCAGTGTTAGCAAATACATACAAAACACTCACTATGCCCATGTGCACTCAGGCCAAAGAGAAAGGAAAAGGAAAGAAAGATGTTGCAATTTTGAGATCTTTGAAACTGAGGACTGTATGAAAGTACCATCCATAGAGGATGCGTGGCTTCATGATGCTGAGCAAGGTACTTTTCACTGAGAAGCTCCTAAGACCAGACCTTGTACTGACCCAATGATGGTGTACTGTGTTAGAAACCTGATGGATCTATATAAATATATCTTCCATGTTAGTGTGGGATTTTGGGGGGCTATAAAATTATAGAAAAGACATTTTTGAGCTGTGTATGTATGTTTAGGGAGACTGCAATTTTAACTCAAGGGTTGCACTCAGTTTCCATTGCCAAAATTGCTCAACAGCTAGGCAGTTTTCCTTGGGGAAAACTGAATTTCATGCTATTTAACACTCAAAACCAGACAGGAGAGCCATTCATTTTTTAAAACTGACACTTTCTCCTAGAGTGCATTTAAATACACTGCCCCATCTTTTGTAGATGCTATCATGACTATCAGTACTATAAACAGCTAACCTGAAGTAGATCAAAGAGACAAGTAGAAGGGAGATGAGCACCAAGTGATAGTTTCAGTTCCTGTAGACCATAAACAACTGTTTACCAGACGCACACTGCCTGACAGCCACACTGAGATGTGCAAGTGGTCAGATGTTGTCTTGGCAGCTGTTTGATGAAGCCCCTTGTTCAGTGCCATAAGAAAGATGGGATGCTGTTAAGAGGATGGCATTTTTATTTAAAGAGATGCAGAGTTGCTACTCTAAGAAAAACTGCAAGATCTTCTGATACTGTACACATCCAGAAGTAATCCAACTTTTTTTGCTATACACAGTAACTGAGAGAAAAAGTACCAGGACAATTTCCTCGTCCATTCTCTCCTCGTTTTCTTTTCCTGTTTATAAAAATGCTACCTAATAAAGCAGCCAAGATATTTTTCAGTCTGTTACTCACTGTGTTTTTAAAATTATTTCTGTTGTTCTCACACTGCTTGCCTGATAAAGCAGCTGTTAAATGGAGAACTCTGAGAGCTGGGGAAAAATATTGAAGTAGTGTTTGATTAACAATATTTTTGCAGGAAATCGAAACATTGACTATTCTTAACCTCAGGGAAAGGAAGACTCAAAGCCAATCCAAATTCCGTTATATATGGCAACCTGTTTTAATTTCATATGCCTTTATAGGATCTGATATTTAACTGTATTTTTTTCCTTTATATCGTT
Source organism: Numida meleagris (assembly GCF_002078875.1). NCBI lineage: Eukaryota > Metazoa > Chordata > Aves > Galliformes > Numididae > Numida > Numida meleagris. Next base: position 3,286,800 of record NC_034422.1, on the reverse strand, counting down.
GTCTGTCACAGTCTTCCATTTTTTGAGTTAGCAGGCTTTATTTATTTATTTATGTACTTTGACTGCATGTCTGTACCATTAAGAAATACATTCTGAGAGCTTTTATGTCAACCCTGTGTCCTACAGTATTTTACTGCATCACTTCAGTAAGTGTACGCTTGCACAGATCTGTCGGGTACAATGGAGCATGGTTGATTTATGTCAACTAAAGGTCTGGATTTTATGCACAGCACTTTCTAATTCCGTGTTGATAGTATAAATTCTTTTTTTCTTACAGTTTGTAACAATATTTTCATTATGTATGCTTGTTACATCTTGGTGTGAATCAGTCAAACTCTAAATTAAAATAGTTGGGTGATCTAAGTCTGCTGCAACGCAGTTTTCTCACAACTTGGAAAAACACAGCAACATAAAAATAGGTGGTTACTTCTCTCTTTCTTTCTCTCTTTCTTTCTTTGTCTGTCTACCTGTCTTTTTCCAGGGAACTAAGTAGATGAATGTACCTTAAAGTTTTAATTTTCTAGGTAGTTAGAAGTAGTTTGTGTAAGAGGGAAAGTCAGCAGATCATGTGTTCCTGGATAGATCATGTGAACAGCCAGGATGCCGCTGTGAGGACAAGAAATCCTTTGATTAGGAGCATAATTGTAGTGTCTAATTTAATCCATAAACTATAGTCAATGTGCTTTTGACTCACAGACCTGTAACAATATTTCAGTGGGGCTGTGAAATGCATGAAAAACAAGAGATGTGTCTGTATTAGAGCCCTTTCTCAACTCCTTCAATGCAATCTGTCGTGTTTGCATGTTGAGGTGACAAGATTTCAATATCTCTGAATTAGACAAAATTCTGTGTTTTGTAAACAGAGTCTAGTGACCTCCAAATTTATCTTAATAGAGTAAACTATCAAGTGTTTTGGATAAGAGGAAATCTAACACCTAACCTGTGGGTTTGGAGCTACTGCATTTTGATGAATGGCAGAACTATCCCAACGAATTCTCCTTCTTCACATGTGAGAAAAATACATATTGAATTAGAAAGTGCACACCCTCCTCCCTTGGTGGCCACTAAGTATTTGTTTGCTTTTTAAATTCAGGGGAGGAGAGGAGAAAAAAGCTAATCTCACAAAGGTTCACCCCACCCTCTGCTTGGCTTCTCTTCCTTGGCAAGCCTCCCCAGCAGCAGCTGGCTGACTGTTTTTCTTCTGCAATTCTGTTCATGACATTTCCTGCAACGAGGTTTTTCTGAAGGTTTCCAGCAGTCCTTTCAGCCCCTTCCCCTCCTTTTTTGGCCTCTTCCCCCCCTACCCATGGACTTGTGCCTAGTTCCCAGCAGTTTAAGGACCATATTGCCATCACATATCCGTGCATATACTCTATACAGCCTCAACACATACAATGAGTTTCTGTGGCCCCCATGTAAATCTTACAAACTTTCAGAGGCAGTGGTTAGTGCAGAGTATGCAGAACAGATGTATTTCGGCTGCGGGTGTAAACAGAGGCAGTCCTTCCCCAAGCTACCTGGTCCATCAGAGAAACAAAGTTTGCAGTGAGCTTTTCAGTGGTATGGGTTCTGTTCCTGGCTATTGCTTGCCACTATCCTGGCACTTGTTTCATCTAACGTAATTCTTTTTTTGAACTTGCAGCATATAACCATGTCCATGCAGAAGAATTTATATAAAGAACTGAGATTATGGTGGAACTGATACACAGACCCTATTTTACTTAGTGTACCAGTACTTTCCCTCTCCATACCACTAAAAGATGCACAAACTGTCCTTTCACAGGCTTTTATAAGCATTCCAGTGACTTAATCTCTTAGTGTAAAAGCCTACTTCCATATTAAGTTCTCTTTTATCAATGACATTAAATCAATATTCTCGGTGCTGCAGGATCCAAGCCACATATAAGCCGTCACGGTTTAACTTCAGAAATACGGTATTGAGACACAGTCAGTTTGTTTTTCCAAAGATTATAGAGTCCTTTAGAGTAGAGCTGTTGAAGATCTGTGAGAGTTTATTCCTTGCTGTAGCCAGTTTTTTACATGCTGTGTACGTTTCTATTCTGCTGACAGTTTTGTTACAGAACAGTAGTTCTGTAAGTCCAAGATGACTGTTAATCAGGAGTAGCACTTGTGAGGCCTGCGTTGTGTGTGTCAAAACATGCAACTTATTCTTTAAGAGAATTAATAGACAAAGTAGTATGGGTTCTTCTTGTACGCATGTTAGATATCTAGTTTTTTTCCATGCATGTTCTCACACAGTTCTGGACAGCTCATTGTCCATACAGCCTCCCTTGGTGTGCTTCTTTGTCTAATTGGTGACATCTGTGTTTAGAGTCAAAGATGGAGAAAAACAGTAATTTGTCCCTTGCCAGAGACATTGAATTGAGGAGAAAACATACATCTGGGATTTATTTGTGTGAAAAGATACACAACTGAAGTACTATGTCTTATTTCAACTTGACCCAGCAGTGCCCTTTCCATTTAGCGTATTAAGAATCAAGATTTATATAGAGAGATTTTACAAGCCAAAAGTGACACTTATTGTAAAATCTTTGTTATTACAGCAGATCTTTCTCCTTTTGTTTTTTTTTTTATTAAACTGCCACTCATCTGCCTGTCATAAAAGTGAAGTAATTCGTAATACAAAATGACTATGAATTCTTTCAGTTATGTACTTCAGGAAAGCTATGTCATGATGGACATAAAGTTGTACAGCACAACAGGCAAACATTATGCTACATGCCTTTTCTGCTGGTAAAACAAAGTGAACTCTGCCAATAAATCTCGACATTAACTGAAGTTGCAGAGGGCGTTTTTCCAGCTGTGGGTTACGGATCATTAGTCTTCTGCAGGTTCTGAACTAGCAGTCTTCGGAAATACTCTGAGAAGCAAAAGGTGGGATTTCTTGTCAGGGCACTTAGTCATCAGACCACACTGCTGGAATTACAGATAGGTTCAAATATAGTAACTGCCTAAAATGCAGCAGGGCCAGTTTGTGTTCTGAGCACTGAGGAGAGAGGCGGGGAGCAGCCAGATTTTCTTCCTCTATCTGGTTGCATTCAATTTTGGTCTCATACACTTTCAGTTTTACCATTTGATTTGCTCCTCTCATGGAAGGAGGATACAGGATGTGATGAGAGGAAAATAGAGACCCTCAGCAGATGAGTGACAGTCTGTCTTCTCAGAACTCAGCTTCTGGGAGAACCAGACCTGCAATCTCAGCGGTTTCTCTGATGAAGATTTGGAAAAACAGGGTCAGTTAGGGAATTAGAAGTTCTATTCAGAGATAAGAAAATTCCATTTATGCTATCCAGAAGTAAATTAGGAAGAAATAAATGGCCTTATCTACAGCACAGCTACCTGAAGGGTGTGGAAATCCAGCGTGAATGTGCTGGGCTAGGCAGAAATGCTTTATTATCATTAGTAAGGAGGGTGCTGTGCTACCTTGTGCCTCACACATGTTCTTGGGTTTGTGGGAGAGGAGAAGGAAAATTGCTTCAGAGACTTCTTGTACTTGTTCAAGTTTCAGCACGTTGGTTTTGTGTTTGTTCTGTTTTCTTCACTAAAACAAGGAGAATTCTTGTTTGTCTTCCAGTTTCACAGCAGTATTGACCTTGCGCTGTAATGATATGAGGTCTATTAATTCATCAGGGATTTATGTTAAGATGCTTCTAATAAAATAAAACAGCCCTAAGATAGGAGCTAACACAGAGTAGACTTGGGGGATTTTTATATTAAAAAGGGTAGAACAGATCCTGGAAACCTCGTTTGTGTATTTTGTCTGTAACAAACTACTAATTCATCCTAATATTGTTTGAATCATTTTGTCATGAAACTGACGTAACAGAGTTGAGAATGAGGGCTCAATCCTTTCTGAATGGATGAGATTTAGTGTTGCCAAATGTGTTTGTGAAAGATAAAATTTATGTCATCATCATGCCAAAGTCTATTAAAATAAAATCTTGGACTATAGCATTCCTCTTTCAGTTTGATTGTATATTTAAAAATAATTGGTATGGTGGAAAGAAAATGTCTGTGAGTTGGTCATTGTAATGCACGCTCTCCAATGTTATTAATCTTACAATGTGAGATCCTTACTGGTGAGAACAAAACCCAATGAAGTGAAAGATATACTGTAAAAATGAACACACATATTCGTGCTTTGTTTTGCTTATGTACAATAAGGAAGTTTGTTTTGCTGTTACTTACATAGGATGCCAATTTCTGACTCCAAGTGACATGAATTTAATCCCAGTGTGTAAACTCCAGACAATAGCAGCCCTTACATGTTTGGGGTTTGTGTTAAAGCCATGAGGATTGAAAAAATTTCCTTTCAGAATGGTGGGTCAATCTGGAAAATCTATTGAAATTACTAGAACAGTAGGAATTTGAACTAGTTGAATAGTGGAATTTGGTTCTTTTAAAACACTCCTTCAGGGCTTTTATTTTTTCCTTCTTGCAGACTCCCAGACAATACAGCCTAGCACTAAACAAGAGTAACAGAGTCCATCTTTACTGTGCATTTCTGGACTATAGGTATGTTATATAAGTTCAAATTCTTTAACTTGGCTAAATCAAATTGCACGTGGTTTGTGATGCTTTATGTTGCCTATGTTCTTCTTGTTCTCTTTCATTTATGGAAGTAGTTAAAGTAATGATGCCACTGGTTTACAACGCATACAATCTCACAGTGGCTTTTTACTATAAATAGGAGCTTTTTTTTTTTTTTCACTGACCCTGTGTTAAGTTGGGGATTGAGAGCTTGAAAAATTTGGTATCAAAACTAAAATGCAGACTGATACTGATCCTGCTTATGATGGCTTATGAATATATCCATTTGGGCAGACACTTGGATGTTTTCAGATGGCAAGCCTCCAGCAGAGCCATTGGTTTCACTGGATCTCTGCCTGTTTCACAATACTATGTGAGATCAGTATTTAAGAGCTGTGAGTTTTGGCCAGTGCATGCAATGAAGAAACATTATGCCCCTGAATGCAAATTAGAAGGAAAGGTAAATAAAATAAATGTCACTCAGAAAATGGGATCTATGGAAAAGTAACAGGTATTTTTTTTTTTTAGCTCTGAATATATTTAGCCTTCCGAGCATGCTGCTCTTGCTGAGTTTAAATACAAATGCTATTTTCTGAATCTTGAATTTCATGGGGATTAACAGTTTTCGAGCTGTAATGATATAAGCTTAATTGATGTAGCAATGGACTGCAATGCTGTGATCTCTCCTATCCAGCACGCACACGGGAAGGTCACGGTAATTGTTTTATTGAAGTTTTGTTTCAAGGACATTGAACTGTCCCAGCTGTTAGCAGTTACTTGTCGTTATGGTTACTCCAAATTACAATAAATTCAAAACAGATTTTACTGAAGCAAATTAATATGGCTGGGGCATTGTTCCTGTGTGTTTTTCCACTGAGGCTTAGGCCCTTGAGGCTCTGCCTTGGGACAGAAACTGAAATACAAAATCTATACTTCCAAATGAGTTTTATTTGTGTCAAGGTAGTCTTATTCCCTGGCGCATGGTAGTTAGAGAATAGGCAATTCCTGATGTACAGAAGGCTCCCTTTGAGAATTCAAGGAGGTCCCAAAGGACAAAAGAAAGGTGAAGTAATACCTATCGTAAAATAAGCTCCAATGAAAATATTCATCACTCAGTCTAGCTTCAGGACCCAAAACAATATAAAAAATAATAAATAGTTAAGAAACAGGCATTTTGTGCAGTGACCTATGTTGCCTGAAGCTCCACCAAGATGTAGCTTCTATGTTCCTGCTCTGTCGCAGGTCTCCTGGCAGGGCTGTGTCAGCACAGGGCTTTCCAGGTTTTCCCTGGCTCCGAGAAGCAAACCATGAGCATCACATCCCTTGCTGCCCTGGGACTGAGCCACGTGGCCAGGACAGCCATATCTTCAGCAGAGCAGGAGCTGCTCTCGCTGTCCCTGAGGGTGAAATGATGAAGAACGATTGGCATGGATAGCTCACTAGAAATCACACTCAATCAGTCTAAATTACTTTACTTGACAGGACGAGTGGGACAATGAATAAGAGAAAGGCAGAAGATACAATATGCTTTGACTTCTGCAACATTATTGACTTGTCTGATATGATTGTTCTCAAAATACAGAAATTTGGGTCTAGACAAAATGCCATAAACGGGTTGCACAGTGTTATGAAAAAATGTAGTTATTCATTAGCTATAAAACTGGAAAGGAATCTCTAGTGACATTCAGACAGGAGTATGATTTGGGCTGCCTTCTGGTCAATATTTTCTTTATTTTCTTGATGAAAATTGAGGGGACACTAAGAGTGTTTATGAACACACAAGCCTGCAATGTCTTTCAAATCTTTATATCTCCTGTACAGTACAATACATATCAAACTAACCTGAATAAGATGCATTTTGATAGAGATTGTGCCATTTTTGTATACTTTGCAGCAATGGAACTGGTGTTTGGTCTAATGAAGGTTGTGTGCGTGAGAGTGGGGACCTCAACTACTCAGTGTGTCTTTGTAACCACCTCACTAACTTCGCCATTCTGATGCAAGTGGTGCCTCTGAAGGTGAGATTAAGCAAAGGAGTAACTGTCTGTTGAAAACAAAACATAAATGCACACCAAATCAATAAGGGATTGGAACTGGGCTCCTATTTGTCCTATCCAGATTTATTCCACAGCTTGTTTACTGAGATATTGTATTAATCCTTCTGGACTATATTTGTTTTCTAAAACATCTGGGAATTGAATGGAGCATACATCTCTGTGGTAGGTGGGAGTCCTGAAGCACTGTACTTTATTATTACCCTTTTAGTACGATTTCTTAAAGTACTAGGCAGGAAAAGCACTGGAAAACGTAGTACAGACCAGCCTGGATTTGATGATTCATTTTCAAGACCAAGAAAGCTGAGATGTGGCTGTTTAAGGCTTTTGGTAAGTAGACTTGTGGAATTTGAACAGCCAAGCTTGAACTCCACGTGAAGCAAACTCTGCTGCCAGCTGGCCCCTACCATTTGCTCTGCCAGTTTTTCAAGTGCCTCTCTGCTACTCTTTCTCAATCTCCTTGCCAAGCAGAGGCTTGTGTAGAAGCGTGAGAAAGAAATTTAAGTTTTAGAGAGTGAACCCCTTACATATAGTTTCTCTATGCTCAGTTCCTTTGTCCAAAGAGTGGTCAAGCAAATTCTTTCTTTTCAGCCAGAATGTGATCAAGACTTTCTGCTTGGTTCTCATACTCATCTCTGCTTTCAGATGAAGTTTAATGACAATCATATCGCTTTTCTCACCAAACATGTTCTTGCCTTCATAATACTGTGTGATGCCTCGAGATTTCCTCAGATTTCCTCAGAGATGGAGCAGTGTTGCTCCTTGCAGGTGAAGTGCTGGTTTGTGCCACCTGAAGGATCCCCTCTCCAAACCTCAGCACCAGAGCAAGGCCAACCTCCTGCTGGGTCTGAGCAGGCAAACAGCAGCACTGCCATATGCATGAGAAATACAATTTAACTGCTTCATTTGGTGTGCTACTGTCAGGGAGGATCCTATGGAGGCAGAGACAAAGCTCTGCTCTGGAAAACTCTCAGCTCATAAATAATGAATCTATAATATAAATAATTTACAGACCATACATTTAAAGTAATTTATCCTGATTGTCTGTCAAATTTATACTCTCAGGCACATTCTCAGCTTTTTACAGGCGCCATCCTAACAATGTAAATTAACAACTGAAGAAGAGCTTCAGTGGGACAGTAGGAGTTGCACTGTCACATTTGTCACGGTGTGCTACTAACAAGTGCAGTGTCCTCTGTGGTACAGCTGGAGGGTTTTTGTCAGCTTGGTTGGTGTGGAGGCATTGCGTATGGGGCCACATCTCAGGCTCCTGTTAATTGGTTTGAATGATGGATTTGCTCTTATTTTAGACAGTAGCCTAGCCCTGAGGTAGCTGCTGCTGCAGGATGAGCTGCCTGCGCTTGTGATGGCAGCACAGTGGTTCTTGCAGATAGATAGAAAAGTTAGCTTGCAGCATCAGGGTAATCAGGGCTATCCCACTGAGCTGCAGCAAAGGCTTTTCAAGGAATGAATGATTCAAAACTGCCATTAGGAATTACTGATTCAGTAACACTGTCAGCACAACTGCTTGCATGGTTATCCCAGTTATGTGGTGTCACACCATCATAGTCAGGGTAAGGGTGTAGAACTGCCTGGCCTGCTATCCAAACTACTTAATTAGTCCCAGAGTCCTCTATACTGGTCTAACCATTTGAAGAGGGAGGGTACCCTGTTCAGGTCTCCCAGTTTTAATCTACTCTTTGTTGTCCTTGTTACTTATAAAGCACCTAATGATCCCAGCTGGTTTCTAAGTATCATTTTCTCAGGAACATTTTGTGCTCATAATAAAATGCAGTTTTGCCTACAGAGCTTCCCACTTGTGAGATAAAAATAGAATGGCAGAAATATGCTATTATTAAAACTGTTTTAAAGAGCAGTATACAGAAATTAAATGATTTAACCAGGATTGAACAGGGCATCCACCAATTAAATGCTGGTGAAAGATTAGTTGATTTTCCACTGGGGAATAGTTCTGAAAGGTATAACTTTCAAACAATCAGATGTGAGATTGTTATGATTAATGAGATGTTGGGGTAAGTTTTAATAATATGCAATATTAGTCACTGGAGATCAAAGACATTATATATCAAAGCCTTTGGAGTCAGACTATCTTAAAGAGATCTGAAATGCATAACTAGGAAACATGAATGCACTGTCCAGTTCCTCACAGTCACTTAATGGTTCTATTTTCAGTATTTTGTCCCATCTTAACTGTCCTAATTTGCACTTGTAAAGTTTTGTAAAATGTTTTTGGGCTGCTTTTTTACTTCTTTATGATAAGTTAGAAAACAAGAGATGTGTAGACCAAGACACTCTGATGCATAAAAACCTTAAAACCCATCCTTTTTTGTTATAGTTTTAACCTCTTTCACCTAAAATTCCAGCCTTTAATATAATGCAGTGGTCAACAGAGAACAATGCTGATGTGGAAATCCATGAATGCTTGAGACCAGTTCAGTGTGATATGTGTTCTGATGTACTTGGCCTTTCTTCATGAGAATGAGATTGACTTTCTTTTTCCTTAAGAAAAAAAGCATAAGCGTTTTTTAGGCATTGCCAAGTATTCAAAGAGAATTTGTTGTTCAAAACAGGAGAGCAGGAAGTGTTCTCTTAGTTCAGAAAAAGCTGAGGTGTCTCTAAGCAAAGAAGACTGAAAATAAGTGACCTTCCTCAGAATTAACCTTCCATATAAGTACTTGAGGTGAGCATTTCTAACAAGTAGAGAGCTGAGTTTGGATGATAATTGTTTACCAAGGACAGTGACTTTTTCTTTAGAATAATGCTAAACTCAAGCCAGAATCTCTTTGCTTAACTCTCTGTCCCTTCTCACGGTCAAAAAAGCCACGGTCTGGCTTTTTCCATTTCTAGAACAATAGCAAACCTAACCCTAATCCTAACCCTAACCCTAACCCACCAGCTTTCATGCATTTTACCCTCGTGCCTCCCTTCCTCCTAACACTGGGCCAATTTACTTTTGAGCACCAGTGACTATAAATTCTCAAGATTCTTTATCATTGCAATTTTATTACAAGGAAAAGATCTATGTAAATACTTTATGCATCTGGCTTGGAGAGGAATCACAATGTGTCATACGGATTTTATTTTCTTTCAGAGGGACATTTATATGAACAAAACTGTAGGATATCTGGCATCTGGTAGTGCTTTCTCTTGAAAACTTGAAGTACGTTGAGACAAAGAATGCTGACATATTGTTAGGCAATTATGAGACAGCCTGTCAGGTGGGCCTAATTTAAATAAAAATACAAGAAAGTAGGTAGGTAGAAGATGTGAGACGTAAGAGCATTTTTATCCCAATATTTCAGAGAAAGAAATTGAGAGTGCATGAAAGAAAGCTTTACATTCTGGAATGCTAACTTCAATGTGAGAAAATATTTTATATTGGTGCGCTATACAACAGTGTGTGGAGAAGAACTTCTTTGAATGCTGTGAAGTAGCTAAAACCGAGTTTGGATTACATGCGTAGTTGAACACTGCTCCAAATTTTACATCAGTTTCAGCAATTGAAAACTTGAATGCACTAAAGCTGCCGTGATTGTGGAAGAACAGTACTAGCAATAGTGCTGACGAGCCTGAGATCCATGTCTGCAGTTAGCTGTTTTCAGCAACGCAGGAGAGTTGCATTTGTAACAAGTTTATTTCAGGAATGAAAAAAAAATATTGGAAAAACTTACGAACATGTGGCACTCAGATGTCAGGCTGGCACTGACCTGTTAGCCTGCTGATGAACTGGCCACGTGGAGTGCCGAAATTATCCATGTCTTCAGCACTCTGTTGTTATGGTTGGCCCAGATTTAGGCTTGCTCACTGAGATTCATTTATCATGTTGGTTTTAACTTGGGAAATAATAACATTTGCATGGAGTTTTGGAGATTTGTGGCAATCAATTTGTTTAAATAAATAAGCAAATCCAAGATAAAATGTGACTAAAGATGAGCAGAATGTTCCTGAAGGAACACATTCAGCCCTTGATTGCCTTTGTGAGGTTGTATGGATGTAATTAAGGTCAGGACACCATCAGAACTTGGAAACTGCATTGAGAAGCCTTTTCACAACTCCGGTCAATGTAGTAAGACTGAGAATTTTACGGAAGCACCACTCTGACAAAACATGTCAGTGGGATGCTCAGAGCAGTTGCGCAGATATTAGCCAATCAGTGTATGCTCCTCTGGGAAACATGCTCTGATCAAGCTCCTCTTTCTAATGGGGGAACTGAGAAAACGCAAAATAGTCCCATGTAGCAAATCCTTGCTAAAATTGCACTCTCAGAGATTCATGCCTGTCTTTGTCCTTTCTTGATCTGCAGAACTGTGTTCTACATTCCACCTCACTCAGTGCTTCCTGCAGTCAGACCAAATCTGTACTGGCCAGCTGCTCTGCAATGTTATAGTTTGGGAGACAATAGTGCATTAATACAGCTGTGGTAGGAAAAATAAATAAGCCATTTAGTTTGATATATCTAAACTGATACATGTTTGCTTCTTTTGGAAAAATTCCAAGTAGAGAGCACCCAGAGTGATATCTTGGTGGTTTTCTCAAAGTACTATAGCCCTCATTGTACGGCAGATTTGAACCTCAATAGGAACAGCAGAGGACAGCAGATGAGATGTTCCCTCGATTAAGCATCCTCCACTTCCACAGGAGCTGGGTAGATCTCAACCTGCAACCAATGGTACCTCCTGCAGGAGAGGAACATGCCCACGCCTGGGTTGGGAAGGACAGCTGACCTCAGGAGGAGAGATGTGGGCAATGTTCCTCTGGCACAGCCAGGCAGAGGGATGTCACAAAGTGCTTCCTAACCAGCAGGAGTCAGACCCAACATGGAGCAAGCCACATTTCAAAAGCACTCCAAAGAAAATTCAGATGCCATTATTTCTTTCTGGGCAGCTTTACTTCCTCTCACCAGTCAGTGGGATCCTGTGCTACTGCCAGCAAACATGCCAGCCATCTGGCAGCTTTTATTTTTATAGTGATCCAACAACTACAAGGCATGCCAGGCTATTTGTACCATCTGCCACATAAATGTCATCTCAGCAGCAAAAGCATGGTGGACACCTGGGGCCTAGAGCTCCAAAGCCTTAGAAAGGAGAAATCACTGTCCCCACAGCAAAAATAGAGCGTGACGTTTGGGTCCCCCTCCAGTAAGTGACCAATACAGGACACTGCAGTAGTAGACCATTCTTTTAAGTTGGTTTTACCTGAGGGTCTTTGCTCTTTCTGTCTTTTTTTCAACTGAGGGTGTAAAAATGACTACTTGACATGTGGATGGACATCTACAACAAAGTAATGGTTTCATCTAATTAGACACATTTTCTGCATTTTAAAAACCAGAAAGGACTGTATTTCATCCCACTTGGAGATCTTGTTCCACAATTCAGAAGTGAAGATCAAACAATGCAGTTCAAGATGCCCACCAATGGGCTTGAAAACAGGGAAGAGTTTATGAAGGGAAAATTATTTAAAACTTCTTGATCTTGCAGCTGGATCTACAGACAACCGGTAGCATATTAGGGAGCCTAGGGTTTTTCAGAAGCCTGGGGATTTGGGTACGGGCTTCTATTTAGAAAAGAAAAGAAATCCCATTATTTTCTTTGGGGCAACATGTGTGTTTTTATTTTAATTTCCACTACTGTAGCTGATTTTGTGAGCCATTTTTGATAACATATGCCTGACTGAGAAAGAACAAAGTGCATTTATTCATGTTTATAAAGACTGTTTGAAAACATCCTAACACTGTCAAATGCTTACAAAATATTGGGCGTAAGTGTATAATTTGTGAGATTGGTGCAATACTTTCCTAAATCAAATATTCCAGCTATTAATCAAATATTGCACTCAGAGGACGTTAAAATAGCAGTCTGAAATGATAACTTTTGTTCTTGAATTTTTCAGACTGCTTAGGTTCGGATTGTATACTCTAATGGGATGATGAAATGGAAGCAACATGGTTTGTTGCTGTTTTGTTATTTTAACATAATTACTTTTCTCAGCATGTTTTTCATTGTTGAGAACATAAAAAAGAATAGTGCCTTAGTCCAGTAATTTTTCTTTTGTGTTGCATATTTAAAAATTGGATAGGCATTGCAATGTTATGTCCCTGTTTATTACCGCTGACAGTTTGTTTAACCGAAGAGATCTCCACAGACAGTTTAGACAGCCCTTACCCACAGATGAACACAGATAAATCAGCCTGTGTGTTTATGCTAGCATTGCTTTATAGGCTTTCCTCTTTGCTCTTTCCCACTCTCTCCACTTCCCCCTCCATTTTATCGCTGTCAGTGTTGCCCCCATGGAGGATCTCCCTGATGCGCTCAGAGTGTGACTTTGCATTGTATTTCTTTGTCTGTGCTACACCCATACTCATCTTTCCTGAAAATCAAGCACTGATCTTCATTTTTAACTCAGAGCCATTGTTCATTCTTCTCCTCCTTTGTTCCTCTGCCAGCGCAGCTCTGTTAATTTTGATAGGAGGAAATAGGAGACTCTCTGGGTCTGTCCTTAATCCCATAGAATTACACGGAAAAAGTTGGACTAATGCTGCAGAATACTAAACCCTTGACATCCCTTGGAGAATTGTTTGGCAATTACTGAATTTCACTGAGCAGAAAGGAACAAAAAATTGCTTTCTATTTTGGAGAAACACAAATATTTAAGAATGCTCTAATGGTCAAACAGCTCTTTTGTTTGAGGAGTATGAAATAGGACTCTTTTGTAATCAGAATACTTAACAAAATAGCACAGACTTCCTTCCTAGATTGGAAATGAAAGCACCGAGCTGTTTGGCAGCTAGATATTCTTGCTGACTAAAGGATTTCCCCACGTAGTATAAAAATGTTACAACACCACACCTCTACTCATCACCGTTCTCTGCTGAGCATCATCAAACTCGGTCCTCCCGTGCTCTCGAGGTCAGTGCCTCAGTGCTGACCTGTGGGTTCCTTTTCCCCCAGAGCGTGCTGCCGGGGCAGGTCAGGGCACCTGGGGCCTCCAGGCTGTGGCCACAGCTGCTGCAGCCCCAAATCGAAAGGGGCATTTCTGAATCAGAGCCCTCGCCTGGGACAGGGGAGGTGGACATACTCATTTTCATTGAATTGTACTGGGATCTGGGCATTTAATTATCCTCAGCTGCTCTGAAAGATCTCAGACTTGGTTTGGCAAGAGGCCATCGTTTCTTGGCCTTCTAGAGCTGCTGGACCCACACTGGTTTTCCTTCTCCTTGTAAGCCTCTCTCATGGCTTTGGTTTGTCTGTTAATTGGAGAACAGGATGAGTTCGCTCTTGTTGGAACAGAAAGCAGAGAACATATGTGTAAATCTGAGGTGTACAGGCAAAAGTAACCCCTTCAGACTCACAGAGTACAACATTAACTGCTTTTCTTTGACCACTGAAAATCACAGGCCTGGAAAGAAGGCAGAAGAGCACACTGCTTTTTGTTACACAAACAGAGACTTGAGGAAGGACTCACAAATATCTGCTTTTCTGATCTCTAAACTTCACAACTTGAGTCCTTCCTCCCTGCCATGCTTCCTTCAGGCTTCATTTGAACAAATATCTTGCTGGGTGAGAATCGTAATGAGCAGATTACCCACTGCTGATGACATCTTGCCCAGAACTACTTTAAAAGACTGCGTGGGCTTTAAAAAATACTAATTAACACCTTGGCAGAGATATTTGGAAAATTCTAAATTTTACATGTCACGGTGAAAAGTTTCAAATAAGCAGCCCCAAGGCTGGATTGACTGCAGAAAAATGTTCCTTCAAAGCCTGAAAAGTCCCCTTCGCAGCGCTTTACTGCTGATCACTAGGAGATGTGGAGTTAATAGAGAATGGGAATTCAAAAGCTGTTCTGCTGGAAATGTCTGATAAAGATGATTACACTGCAGAGCATGACTCTCAGAGGCTTTTTTTTTTTTTTCCTGTGGTATTTGATACACTGTGGCTTGAGAGAAGTCTCTGAATCAAGTTAGACTTCTTCAATGTGAGTAATGGCTGTGCAGCCCTGCTAGGTGTGGCCCCACCAAAACCGTGCCTATGGGCTCAGCGAGCAGCCTGAGCCTCCTGAGCCAAACACAGATGTTAATTTGAAAAAAAACAAACCGTAATGTTATGTACATAACAAAGTGCTTGGCAAGCTGAAGGAAAACAGTGATTTGTATTGTTATTATTATTTAATATATAAATAAAGGCCTCACTGGACTGAAATTGAATTTCAGCAGCCTTTCTGGAGGCAATTAAAACCATTAGCTTCATCAGCCAAGGCCAGCGTTTTAATGTCTCTGAAACACTCAGGCTGCCAAAGTTAATTATTCATCCTTTTCTTAATTGGATTCAGATTGCATATTAAAGGTGCAGCTTCAAGGGGGTTGGCTGAACCTTAATTTTTCACCCCTACGTCTCCTCCCTTCCCTCCCCCCAAGAAATGTCTCATCAGAAATCATTTCAAGCCTTTGCAAAAGGATTACAAAGTGGATTTCAGCCCAGGCCAGCAGCTGATATCTCACAGCAGATCTCAGCCAGTTTAGTAAACAGGACAAAAACCAGCATTATTGCAAGTTACTTCTTGATAGCAATGCTTCTTTGACATGGAAAGGTGACCAAAAGGGACAGGAAAGTATCACTTGCTCTTATGCTGAGACTTATGGCAAAGTACAGTGTTCGCACATTACATTTCCACCAGTAAATAAATAACTTTGGTTTTATGAAATGTTTATGCTATACAAACACATGTCATATTCCGTTCTCTACCAGTAATTAATACTCTAAAATACAAATTGTAGGTATGATATAGTCCTCAGATTGCAGGCTTCATTTCTTAAGGCTGTAAAACTTCTTTTCGGTTCAAAACTTGCTGGTTTTTGGAAGAAGATGAATTGCTTTTCATAACAGAGGATTAGAAAATAAAATCATTCTTTTTGTGGCTAAACCGGGAAGTCATAAATCATAATTTTGTACACAGACAAACCTTTGCAGCTACAACAAACCTTGTTTTAGGTTGTTGAACTCGGCCCTGTGTCTGATGTGTTGTCTCTAAACGCAGACATGGAGGGATATTAAGCAGTATGTAAAAAATAGAAGTGTAGATCAGTACTTCCCAAAAAATAGCCTTTCTCTAGCCAAAGCCAAGAGTGCACCTTCTGGTGCACCTTCTGCAAAGGAGGAATGGGGATCGACTGACTGACGGATGGAGAGTGAAAAACAGGAACAGGAGCACAGATTTCACAGAAAACAAAGGAACACTTGTAAGGAGATGCTGAGCAGAGAGAGCCCTGTGCTGCCCTGACAGATGCTCTGATGCTCTGATCTGATCTGTTGATATTTTGTTTCTCTATAGCACATTTAGCTTTTGGACAGATTGTTGTGCTTTGTGGTATATATGGTTGCTTGTTAATATTACATAAAGAAATAGGTTTTCTGATCTACATACAGACAAAGCAATTTTTAGTGTATAACCTACTGAACAAGTCTTTCAGCCTCAACTGACCTTTTCCAGATACTCCAGAGATGAAAAGTGCCATCCCATTATAATAATATATTTTCATCTTCCTGTGCAGTTATTTTTAAACTGAGGAGTTAGGTGTCACTCGTTTTCTCATTATTAACAACATCATAAAAGAAAAATACATATTTGGAGTCTGAACTGTAGTCTTTCCAGGATTGTTTCTCAGGCCATCCGGTTGCCTGTGAGTTTTCAAAATAAAATTGTCAAGCAACGTACTAACTTCTTTTACGAGGCAGAAGTAGGGTAAGACAATAGTCTGTAGTATTTCAGATGTGTGTAACTGTTGAAATTGCCAGGTCTCTGTTCACAGTATTAGTGACACTTGCAAGGTAAAGGCTGTCACAGGCTGAACTAAAAGGGTGGGGGGGGATCATATGGAGTATGAATTTCTGATGTAACTCTTTCTCAAAGCTTCAACTGAGAAACATCTGTTTTTTTAATAGTGCTCGTGATTACTAACACTCACGGCTGCATGAGCTTGCTTCCTAGTGCTTCAGCTTGTTGCAGACTTCAGAAGATGACCTTATACACTCAAAGAAGCAAATTCTTTTAGAAACAAAGAATAATTTGATGTAGATTGGGACAAGTGTAAGAATCACACTCATGGGACTACTTCACAGATTGCTCAATGTTTTATTTGCTACTTTTTAACGCTATTTTCTTTAGTAATAGCATTACAGCCTGATTAGCATTTTTGTGCTGACTATAAGATCATGCCGAATTAGTGTTTTGTATTCTGTGTCATGCATTAAGTCTGAAAAACTGCAGAAAGACAAGCTGAGGTAAGATGAAATTAGCTCACATCAGAGCATTGGGACTCATAGGAAATTGTTTCTGAACTGATGATACACAATGCTTTGACAGTACAGGTATTTCTAAAAAACTGCACGCTTATTATCCCTTACAATGAACATAAACACACTGTCTACCTGTGCTGTAATAGCTGGGTTGCAAAAAGTTGGTAGAGACCTGATATTTTAAACACAGACTCTCTTATCTCCCACACCGTATACCTGCCTGTAGAAATGAGGCTGCACACCCTGGAAATCATTCCAGGCCTCTTCATGCTGTATCCTTTCTTCACAATTTATGTCATCCACAAAAAGGTGTTGGCAACAGTGGCTGCCGCCAGTGTGAGTAGGGACCGCTGTCTTGCACATCTCCAACCTGGCTGTTCGATTTGAGAACAGCTATTACATGGCCTTACCCTTTTCCTTTACAAACAAAAAAAATTATTCAAAACTACCTACAAGCTTTACGTCCCTCATACAATGCAAGATGAGAAAGTGAACTTCAGTGATGTTGCTTTTGCAATAGTTGTCGCCAGACAGATGTGGGTATTGATTTTAGAGCGTCATTCTTAGAGCACTGTCAGATTTTGTTTATCAGAGGCAAGAGCAATTTCCAGTTCACAGATGCGGGGACCTATGCAAGTTGTTTTAGATTACAATGACTTATTTACAGTTTAATGGGAATGATTATGTTTTTTCTTTATGGTTTCCAACTCATACAGGCTCCACTTGGGAGTGACTGATTCACGTCTTGTCTTGCCCTGCAGTGTTTTCTGGAGGAAGACAGGGCTAAAATCCAGAGAAAGTATTTTCTTGCTGCCCATGCTGGGAAAGAAAGGAGTGAAAGAAAGCCTTAAAATGCTGAGAAATTCTGATTCCTGAGTGACTTGAAACCAGGAAAGCTTCCTCTGCTCCCCTCCACCCTCTGGAGAACTGCAAAGCACCCACAGCAAGAGAAATGGATGTGTATCAGAGCAATCAGGGAATAAGGCCCATTCATTTTGGACATGAATATCCCTGATGAGGAAATCATTTTAAAGCTACCCAATTTACCGTGCAAGATATTCCTATTTCAGGAACAACCTGTGAGGAATGGCTATATGTGGCTTCTGAGGGTAGACAGAAGTTGTTTCATAGAAATCATGTGGACCTTTTAAGATGGTCCAGCACAGAGAGCTCTTTTGTCTTCGTAATTGATGCTGTCCAAGCCAGGGACAAGAAATGTATCTTTGGCTGACAGAGAAAAAAACTACTAAAGAGCATATTTCCTAGGAACAGTAACACCATAGCAACAGTTGTCTTTCAGTGCTGCTGCTGTGTCACTTAATAGTCCTCAGATTGCCAAGAGCCAGAATCTACTCTGCCGTGAAACTTACTGCACGTGAGCTGATACTGTTGGTGGACCATTACAGGAAAAATGTACCTCTACAGCACATCATTTTTGCCTTTATCTAAAATGATTTTTTTCCTCATAACCACATAACATTTATTTTTCTCCTTTAAAAGGAATTTCAGGGGCAAATTTATCAGTGGAACTGAGGAGGTCAATAATCTTTGATGAAATACTTTGCGTGGGGGAATATATGTGTGTGTGTGGAAATAATGGAAAATTCCAGACTGCAACATTAGATTAGTTTTATTCATTAGATTTTCTGTTTAAAAAAAATGGAAAAAGTATCGTTCCTTTCAGTATTTTTCAGAATGAATAAATATTTTGAATGAGGTTTTAGCTAGGAGTTTAACTTACAGTGAATAGACACTGAAATAAAAACATAGAATTTCAAACATCAAAATGAAAACTTTTTGATTGACTACATTTTTTTTCCCAAACGTTCAGTTTATGAAAATGTCAACTCTATCCAAATTCAAGCCAGGAGAAATGTTTGAAAATTCTTCTGAGATGAGAAAGAATTTTCCTGCCTAGTTCTGTTCTACTTATTATATATTAATACCGCCTGGCTCCCTTTGCTAGGTGTGGCTTTTTTTGTCATTCTTCTACGAGGACTTGCATGGAAAATTAAAGCATACTTTCTGATTAACTTAGGATGGAGGGTCAAAACAAAATGTCGCTCCTCCTTTGAATCCGTCCAAGTTTCAACAAACATCCTAGTGCTGTGTACTGTGGAGTCACAGATTAAATGTTTGAAAATTGAATTCTACAAAAGGTGCCTGTAGGTAAAAACAGAGGCCGAAGCTAGAGGTTTACATGCTGACTGCTCTTACTGGGTCTTTTCTCTGGTTTTGTGTTCTGTGGATGTTAGTCCAGCTCCTTCAACAGGCACTGAAAACATGATACACTGAACAAAACAAGTGGGCTATAAATGGCCCATGATTTATGGGTTATCTTGGTTTGTCAGTTCTCACCGCTGTGAAGCACTTCTGGTATTTGCACAATGATGTAAATTATTGCAGCATGAGAGCATTAGCAGAGTGCCCTGCAAGCTGTGAAATATCCCATTGCTGACATTGTTTGTGCAGCCCGATACGCTGCTCCAATCTCAGGCTTGATTCTGTCACCACAGTGGAGAAGCAAACTTGTTTTGAGGGAATACTGATTTATGAAATACAAAGAGGAACAAAAATGCCATGGGCATGTGGATGCCCTGGCTGTGCGACTGCAGTTCAGAGACAGCTCTTCATTTTACATGTTAGAAACAGCAGTGAATGGCCATGAACATCAGCTTATATATGGAAGAGGAAATGCTACGTGCAGGGGGGGCTGACCTGTGTTTTGGTGGTGTAATAAATCAACTAATAGGTTTTCTTTTTTTCATTTTGTTTGTGTACAGCTAACAAGAGAACACCAGGTGGCCCTCTCCTCCATCACTTACATTGGCTGTGCTCTGTCCATCTTCTGCTTGACGATCACACTGGTCACATTTGCTGTATTGTCGTGAGTGATTTTAACTGAATATCTGCTGAGCAGCTGTGGTACAGAAAGGCAAACAGTGCCTTTCAGGTCACTGGTTTGGATCCGTTCAGGTGCCCAGAATAAAACAAAAAGGCTACTAATTTTTCAACCATCCTTAATTAGATTCTGCACATGTATTTGTAATGGTTGGTTATTTCTAAATTAATTTCCTAAAATGGGGTGGTCTCTATATAGCAAGATATTTTCATCCTATAAGAGATTTTTAGATTTTTTTAAAGCCCTCCATGTTTTGCTGTAGTTCAGCAATCTTGCAAGGAGGCTGTAGGAGGGCTTGTCAGGAGCTCAAGGCAAGCACAGGATCAGCAAGGACCACAGGATCTCCCCAGCAGAAGTATCTCTGGATTGCCTGGAGTGAAATGAGCAGCACTTTCTGCTTTCCATCTTGCCTGTAAAGCTGTGTATTTATAAACCACCTAGGTATGTCTGGAAAGGAATGCTCAGTCAACATCAGCTGCCTCGTTTCTATTTCATAAGTACTGTGCACAATTACACCAAATAACCTACATTTAATTTTGAGTATCTTTCTGTTCTCTGTTAGGGTGATTTTCTAATGCGTTGCTTAAGGAGAATGAAGGACTCTATAGGAAGTGTGAAATTCACTATGTGGCTCATGTTTAAATCCCTGGATCTCTGCACCCTCATGCCTGTAACACAGCAGCCCCTTTGAGGGCTTTCTGCACAGTGAAGGTTTTTGCCATGGGCACTTCAGGGCCCTTTTGCCTGTTTATGTTCTAGTAGTGACAGCTGAGTTTGAGGCCCAGTTAGGCTTGATACAAACATTTCTGGAAAAAAGCTTTCATAGAATTTTCTGTCTAAACAAATAATAGAAAATCTAATGAGGGGTAATGAGCAGTAACTCATCCAAGGTTGTGCAGCACATTGGGATCATGGCAAGGATTGTGATTCTTGTCTCCTTGCTTGTTAAGCACCAAACCATGCTAAGAGACCAGTTTCTAGGAAAAAGGGCTTGCTAAACCCAGTAAACTGATTGCAATGTTTGTTTGTTCCAAAAACCGTACTATTCCCAAGTCTCAAGATATGTGTTGGTCATACTTGGATTGAGTGTGTAATGTGTGGCAAAATCCACCCTAAACAAGTCCAATGTCTGCCTATTTGGCCTTGTGCTGTTAGCGTATTTAGGCAAAGGGAAATGATCTGCTCCATTTTTTGTCTGAGTGCAGAACTGGATATTAGTGTTTAGGAAGGAAAATGAGCAAAAGGAGCTGGTACTGCTGCAGCTGAGCTGAAAACTCCTTGAGCATACTTGGAAAGAGAGCTTGGACCCAGCTGACTGTCACAGTGTTAAGCACCCCACCTACATACAGAATCATTCAAACTGCCAATTAAAAATAATTTGATTAGGTTTTCACTGGAGAGCAGGGCCTCATTAGACAGCTGAAGTGAAATTTTGCAATGTAGTGTTAGATGATCATGAGGTAAGTGGAGAGGAATCTGGCAAGTTCCTTGCTACTCTGTGTACTGGCAAGGACGCTGCTTCCCAGGAGGGCAGTCCTGACTGCCTTCTGGGGAATGATGTTCCACCGTGTCACTGCATGAAGTTCCTTATTAGAAAGCCATTGGCACCAAGCAGCGCAACCTGTCTTTCAGAATTACTTTTAGGGCATCAATATTTCTTTTTGTCTCCCTCCTCGCTCCCTTCTAACAGAGCAGTGTCTGAATCAGTGCTGGAAGTACAGGGCTAATAGCAAGCCATCAGCTGCATTGCTGAGCCTATGCCACCCTGCTGAAGGGGGCATGCACAACGTGCACCAGCTGTTACAGAAGTCATCACAATGCAGCATAATAAAAGATGGGAGAGTGTACTGTTGTGCAGAGGAAGCTCTGCCATTCATGCCCCAAATGGTCCAGGTCTCCTGATTGAATTAAAACTGACGGAAGGGGCTGGCAGGCAGTATGTTGAACAAGAAAGCTTCTCACTACTACTGTTCTTTTAAAGAAAAGAACAGATTTATACAAAAGGCCTGAAATGTTCAGATAAATGTTTTTGGTTGTTTTCTACTTCCTGTTTCTGGATGATTACAGAAGCAAAAGGTCAGAACACTCCCAGGAAAGCATATTATTGTCAGATTTCCAGCCAGTTTTTGCAAAGACGAGAGAGAGGTTCAAATAATGTTGTAATCATGTTCAGTGCAATGTCAAGATAGGCACCGTCCATATGTGTTTGAATCTATAGTTCCTGGGCTAAAAAGCTGATAGTGGTAAACTCAGAATTGTATCTGGAGGTTTTTTAATTACTTATTTCTAATACAGGCAAATATAAACAAAATGCAAACAGAAACTTAGTGCCAGAATGTGGGCTAGGTGGTGTAAACCGCTGAATGCTTTCTGCGAGGGGCAGACCTGGTTTCCTTGACAGCTCAGCAGCATTCAGAATCAAGCTCTTTGTTAATAGTCAGTCAAAACTCATTAGCAGAAATAGTTAATGTGCAAATCAGACTTCTGCTGCCTTTGGGATGGTGGCAGAATATAGAAGAAACCAGTTAGGTACCACTCAGACCTGGTGGAAGAAGTGCTCAAAAGACACTTCACTAGAACAAGCAACCAAAAGCCAATGAGAAGGATTTCTGATGAGTCATAAGTATGTTCATGCACCTTAGAATATGGTTTTGTTCACGTACCTTTCTGTCTTCTGCCAGGTCTGTGAGCACCATCCGCAACCAGCGCTATCATATCCATGCCAACCTGTCCTTTGCTGTCCTGGTAGCTCAGATCCTGCTTGTCACCAGTTTTCAGTTCAGCCCTGGAACAGTAAGTGTGAGAGAGAGCAATGACATTTTTTGCAAGGCTTCTACATGGTATGAATGCAACATACAATGTCTATTGGGCGTGAGATCCCCCATTTTTAACATGTCAAGCAAAAAATGCCATCCCACAACACTGGATAAAGCATTCTGTGAGTTCAAATAGCACTATCATAGTATCTGTCCATGTTTGACTGTTTGCAAAACAGAAGGGAATATGAGCCCAACAAATGGTGAAGTCGCTATAGCAATGAGGATGTTCCAGCTGCATATCCAAATGGATCAGCTGACTTTTGCCTGACACAGTTTGTGCATACTCTCATTCATTCTCTCTACTGAAAACTGTATGAATTCTGTATTGGAAAACTTCGTATGAATTTTGCATTTAGGAAGGGTGGTATTTATACTTCTGTCAGGTGTTTTGTTTATTTGCTTGTTTGCTTAATGTGTTCTCCACTTTCTGCTATGTATACTTGGCTTCTTTTCATGTTAAAAAGTCATCTTATTCTTGTTCAAAGATAATGAGCTTCTTGGTGGAACTATCACAATTTCTTCTGCTCTCATGGGCAGCAAAACAGGTCTGTTTTGTATTCATGAATCTTAATTGTGTGGTAGAATGTTCAATTTTTTCTGAACAGCAGATTCATTGTTCATGGTATCTACTCTGAAAATTTTATGTTTTTAAAACATAATTCATGTTTTTTTGACCTGAGTCATAATCAATGAGAAAGGTACAGAAAGCATTGCTTGCTTACTTAAGCCAGAAGTGGCATAAAACACTGCCTCTAGGTATCAATATGAGTTTAATTGAGGATCTTCAGCATTGTAAAGCATGTACACACTTCTCTAAACATCTATGGTAACTACATAAGCAAATGATAAATGTGTTCATATGGCTCATCTGGAACTTAAACTTTATGTAATTATGGGCTTTTTCTGCTTGATCCTGTAGAACTGAGCTTGAAATTATGGACTGGTTTTATAGATCTGCTATTATAGGTGGGAATTCCTTATACAGAACACCAGGATCTAAACCATCAAAATGGGCATCTCAAACATTAGGCTCAATTAAGATGAATATGTCAAGTTAACATTGAAATATTACATACCAGTGAAAATAATTTCTTTCCATGGTAGTGTTTAAAAAAAAAAACCAACACATAAAAACATAGGATCTGTTAATGTAATGTCCCACCTGGAAAAGGCAGAAACAAAACCCTATTTTAAAACAACCTTCCAGTGTGCTCTATTTTTGTAATTGGCAAAACTTGTAATGGGTTGCTTTTGTGGTCAGATATTGCTCCAAATGTTTCTATTAATCTTTTTTTTTCAGCACAAGTAAACATGAGCTCTGCACGCTTTAAATTTTGTCAATACAAAAATGACTTAAATTTATATTCATCTCAAATGGAATCCCTTGAGCTTCTCTTAAGTTTACAAATAACAATAATATCTGGTTTTACATAGGCTATTACTACCCGAGGGTCTAAAAACAGTGTGTAAACCCAAGTTCATACTCTTTTTTTTGGTACGTCCTGAGTAAGATAATGTGCAAGGGAGAAAATAATAAGGAATGATTTAGATGGAAAATGAAATAGAAACAGTGGAGAGCAGAAAAGGATCCATCTGTCTGTCTATCTACCTATCTACCCATCCATCAATCCATCTGTCCATCTATCCATGTCTCTCAGGCAATGATCTCTTCCATAGTTGATTACGTCTGAGGCTGAAATGTCCACTATGTTTACAAGTATCAAGACTTCTTTTTGAAAACCACAGCTCACAGAAAGCAAGCCTTTTTTTCATGCATTAGGCTTTCATATGCGAAATGTTTCACAGACTCCCTGGATATTTCAGCAAAAACTGTAGCAACAATAATTGTAGGGCAGAATTCTGTAAAGATCTTGAAGCTGAAAAGCACCAAGCACGTATCTGCTGCACTTTTATTTTTATTGCTATAACCTCTAGGGATCAGAGGTGTTGTGATTCATCCTGTTATTAGTCTTGCATCTTTACCTTCTGCATGCTCAATTCTCACCAGCTTGGGTATCAGTTTTAATACCTTTAATTGCTGCTGTAATCAGACTGCTAAATGGTAGTTTACAAAAAGAGAGAGGCAATATGTACACTGGGAGGTGAACTTAATCTTCTGCATCTGTCAAAGATGGGTATATTTAGTGCTAAACAGTTTAGAAGTGCCCTGCTTGAGAGGACAAGTGGCACCAGTTTGCCTGAGGAAATACAATGCAGTAAGGAATGGCACTGTATAAACAGGCCATGAGCTGGCACCAATTTCTTGTACGACTCCATCATCTTTTTTCCATCTCCATCTCTATGGATATTTAGTTTTTGATTCCAGATATAGCATACAGTATTTCCCTAGTATTTTCAGATGTATTATTTGTTTGCAATTTATACTGTAGCAAACTTTCTTTTATAGTGTGGGAGTAATTTTTAACTTACTAATCACAAAACTCTACTTCCATGAATAAAACTTTGATCTATCTAATACATCCAGGAAGATCTTTTTATTATTCTGCCATGTAAGGATCTTTTCAAAGTAGTAAGTAAGCCATAAATGCAGAATGAGTATTATACAATGCTGTATACAGACCAGACTCCTGATACTGCACTTTGTGTAATTTTTTTTGCTGTTTTGTGATGCATATTGCTTGGCTACTTGAAAAACTGAAAGCATCCATTTGACAGGAGTAGCTTGTAAGTCAGCTTTATGTTGCATTTATATTGTTGTGGACTAATCTTCTGTTGGAAATCAAAAGGAATTAAAATGGATTTCATAGCCTGATGATAAAATTAACTGGAAAGATTTTTACTGTTTTGGACAATAAGCAAATCTGGTTTAGTTGTATGTCACGGAACATTTTGAAATACTAAATGCTTACAGATCTCACTTACATGAATTAAAGGCCAAGTTATTGTTTTTTAATACATGTAATCACAGTGGATTTGCATCGGAATGTCCCTGTACAAGCACAGAGCCAGCTGAGTACAAGTGAGAACATACTGGAAGCCCTTACATGTCATTATGCCATCAAGTTCTAACATTTTAATTTTCATTAGCACACAAAGTCCTAAACTGTCAACAAAAAGAATAAAATGCAACCACAGAGAAGCGAAACTGACACAACAAAGGGAGCAACTGATTAACATCTTTAAGACTGCTGTGGAAGCAAACTGGTTTCTACTGGTAATGCATCCTCAGCACACAGATTCCACCAGCCTGGATACCTTACTGTGACTTGTCCAGGTGAGGTAGTGAAACCTTGAAGACAACAAAAATCTTCCCATGGACTGCATGCAAGCAACCCCTCTGAAATTCTGGTGGTGTGATAGAAGGGATGCTACAGGATGCCAAAGTCAAATATAGCTGCTACTCATTCCAAGAGCACATTTAAAATGTACCTTAACTGAAAGAAAACCAAATGAGATTACTGCGTGGTTAGCCCATTGGCAGTCACATCTGTTCAATTACTGTATGACGAGGGAAACAACTCACGGTGAGACATCCTCCAAAAGCAGTTTGTAGGAAAAGGAGAATTGCGCTGTGTGAATATGTGAAGAGTGGGGAAGAAGAAATGATTCTATTTTACCGTTTATGTAAGGTAGGCTGATAGGAGACTTAGAGAAAAATGTAAGGATCTCTTTGAGGATTAATTGGTGGAGCTGTTATGAGAGCCTTAAGGAAAAGTTGCTCCTTAAGCTCAGGCTACACTTCCTCTAGTCCACAGTGGGCCATAAGCACTGAGGA
Organism: Numida meleagris; assembly: GCF_002078875.1. NCBI lineage: Eukaryota > Metazoa > Chordata > Aves > Galliformes > Numididae > Numida > Numida meleagris. The sequence goes on along the minus strand of NC_034422.1, from coordinate 3,260,425 downwards.
AAGTGTAAGCAGGACTCTAGGGGATGCTTTTATTTCTCGATGCATTGCCTTTGGCACAGAATTCCTCTCTTGAGGCATTTATTTCATGTCAGTAGATGCAGTAGTTTACACTAGAGCAGATAGTCCAGTTTACACCAGGTAGGCTTCCTTTATGGATGGTATTTTTCCATTGCTTAAACTTTTGTACTAGCTCATGCTTCCAGAATCTTGACAGCACATCTGAAGCTATCTCAAAGTGCCTTAGAAAAATGAAGTCCTCTAGTGCTTTGTTCTTTAAAAGTGTTTTTAACCGGTGACTTAGCCTTTAGTGTAAATGTAAAAGAAATAATAATGAAAAAAAATGCAAAAGCAATATGACTGCATCACAAATAAGTAATCTATTAATTTCTGTTGTTAATCTAGGTGCCTTGCAAGATCTTGGCCATTCTCCTTCATTTTTTCTTCCTGAGTGCTTTTGCATGGATGCTGGTGGAAGGATTTCACCTCTACAGTATGGTGATCAAAGTATTTGGGTCAGAAGAGAGCAAGCACTTATATTATTATGGAATTGGATGGGGTAAGCATTTATTTGCTGCTTGCTTTCCATTTCTTCACTGTGGAACAAGATTATATTCAGAAGCATACGTAAAAGTGATCTTATGATCCCATTTTGCTTTGCTGAGAGTAGAAAGGAATTCGGCTTTAATATGTATAGTTTACATACCTTAAAAGAAGTTCTACAAGTTTGGGGAAAGAGGCTAAAAAGGTTTTATCTTAAGTTTATTTTTTTGGCTGTTAAAATGAGGGTCAATTGGTCCTGAATACAGCTGTCAAAAGAAAGTAAAGCATTCTTGAGCCATCCTGAAACCAAAGCAGATATACATAATCCAGTATCTAATAAGAATGGCCATTTTTTTACAGCCTGGTTTGGCTAATTCATGCACTGATTAAAAAAGGTCAAAAGAAATCGGAGACAAAGGATCTCTCGTCTCATGTTAGTCAAAACAGTTCATTTTTTCATTCTTTTATTTGAAACACTGAATCCATTTGACTTTTGCAAACTCATAAGACCTGGAATAATATCAAGCCCCAGTTCTAAAATTACAAACCCAGACACATTATTCTTGTTTAAGCAGAAGCTCTGGTGTATGCGTATATATAAAAGTTTGCAGAATCTCTATTAATGATGAGTTGAAACTTGAGGCACAAGTTGACAGGAGTTGGGAACAAGGAACTCCACACTGACTACCTCTGATCTGTTGAGGTTTCTGAGAGATACCACTTCTGTAAAATGAATTCAACAGTAATCAGAGAGATGGGATACCAAATATGCAGAGTTGATTAAAGTTCCTGTGTATTATCTTTAGTCTCAAGGGTGCTAAAATTACCTTAAACCCTGCAGTTGTAATTCAAAAGAGCAATTTGAGGAAGGTGATAATATTCTGCATTTAAAACTATCCTGAGACTGACTGGGGAAAAAAAATGTTTTATTGCCTTGGCAACTGAGCATAACGCCCACAGATTATTGTAACAAAACTTTTCCCAACCAAACATCTGCAGGATGCTGACGATAAAGGCTGTGATACTGGAGATTTTGCTGTAGCACTTTGACCTTAGCCTGTTTTCCAATTCCTGACAATTTCCTTTCTTTTGGAGACCACCTTAGAATAGAGACTTTGTTCTAAGCTGTGAAAAGATCTAAGCTTCCTTATTTGCTGTCCCAGATTTATCCACAGATATAGTATAATGCAGCAAAGGGAAATCATACAAAATTAACTTCTTCAAAACAGATAGGAGAATATTCTTTTCCCATTGAGTAAAATAGATCTCTTAAGTATTGGAAAGGAATATACTTCATTTGTGTCTAATCTTCAAATTTTTCTAGACATGACATATTTAGCCTCTCAGAATGTTTACCTTGCAATTGCTTGCTTCAAATTGTCTACCAGAGTTTTCTATAGCTTCTCTGGTTTATGCTATGTGTAGATGACACAGAAGATTTCAAAAAAGAACTCCCAGATTTACAAGCATTTTCCCTTTAATTTATTATTAGTGCCTCAGAAACATAAAGCAAATGGATTAGATGTGAAGTTTAATGCTGAAGAAGAGGTGGGAAGCTGGTAATCTATCTCATGCTCATTTTAGGCTTTATGCTTGAGTCTGCAGTTGGGCTGAATTTAGGGAGAATTCTGTCTGTGCAAGGATGGTGCTTTTGGGCTTCCTGTTCCCAGCTGCTCAGTTTATGCCCGCTCTGCAGGCTGTATTTTGGTTCTGGGTTTGGGAGGTAGCTTTAAATTAGCTGGCCTGGGGACCTGGACAGCTCAAGCTACAGCAGCACAGGGAGGTGTGTGGAATTATTTGTCCCATTTAAAGGTGACATTGTATTGCACTGGGACTACAGAGACGCAAATGACAACATTGCCATAGATCATCTGCCAGAAATGTGTACTAGAACATTTTCATCTGATCCCGTGCTCCGGAATGCACAGTCTATTGCATCATAAATTTAGCAATTCTGGGTAGAATTGGTGAGCATATTTGTAGCATCTGCTAACTGAGAAAACTTTCAGATACAGTCAAGAACCATAACCGTAATTCTTTCATGGATGGTAACCAGTGCCAGCACAACGTCAACATTTCCTATTATGGGGGTGGACTAAACTTCACAGTTCTTATACAATTATTTCTGACAAAAGATTAAGCAAACACATTTACTTTTGTGTATAATATATAATCCATACGAATTCTCCAGTCCAGAATAAATCTCACTATCCTCTTAGGCTAAATATGGTTTTATTTCAACTTTTATGGAATTATTGAATGATTGTTTCTTAATGCAAAAACGGTCTCATTTCACTGTAACAAAACCTTGATGCTGCATCCATTGCTATCTACCATTTAACATCCTGTCAATGCAAAGAAAAAGCAAACACTGCACTTCAGGCTGCAGAACGTTTTACTACCCTTGTCTTAACAGGTCTTTTATGCAGATGACTGCTCTGTGTTTCATCTGCATAAGTTTTATTATCTTCTAAAAGAACTTTGTATTTAATTTTCCTCTTCGCTGCCATTTAAAATTGATGTCACAGTAATCCTTTGAATACCTGGCTTTTGGAAAAAAAATGCAAAGTGAAAGTGTAAAAGAGAGTTAGACACAAGTATTTTTGCTTCTGTGACATACAGGCAGAGCTTGCTTGTTGCAGGAACACAGCTGGTGTCAGAAGACAAACAGTGCCAACCAAGAAGGTTGTCTGTGGTTGGGGGTATGCAGGCACACCCCAAGGGACTTTTAGTCAAGGTAGTTCACATAGCCATGGTAGAGCAACTTCCAGCAGATGGGTTTATGTCAGTGTGTAATTGCAGTGTTGAATATGATTAATCTTGGTTTTGTTCAAATATGTTTGGGATTCTCCTTTCTTGAACCAGACAGATGTAAACTATAATCTTGCCTTCTCTTAGTTTTTATGCAAATATGCTTTTGAAGGGTTAATCCTTATTTGGACAAGCATGGGAGAAGAGAAGCAAGTTCCAGGTTTACTGAAATCCTCCCAGTGAATTTCAAAGTGGAAAACCAAACAATGCCTGTAGATGCTGCTTCTTCCCCATTTCTAACTGCAAGGAGATTCTAGGCACAATCATTAAAGAACAAAAATACTATTTCCAAAAAATAACAGTTCTACAGCTACAAAAAAGTTTTGCAGAGTTTTGTGAAGATGATTAACAAGATTATGAGAACAATCAGTAAGATTAAGCAGAAATTGCTTGTCAGAGGATTTTGTAAAAACCTCATGCAGAAACCCTAAAGAATTTAAAAGAAAATTGAAACCTCAAGCTATGATGTATAATACTCTGTCTGGGACACGGTTATTGAATTCCATAAGATGACAGAAATCTAAACCTTCACATTTTATTAAATCATATAGGAATTACCAGACAATCATTTAATATTTAAAGGGATGAGGTTTCACTGTATTCAGAACTGTTGCAAAAAAGCCCTCGCTCCATTTCCAGCTCCCTGCCTGGAAAGCTGTGCTAAGTGGCAGAACAGGACATGGCTGAGGGCAGCTGGGCCATACTCATCTGCCTTTCTATAATCCCTGTGTAATCCCAGCAAGCACTCTTCCACCGCACAGGATGCTGCATACTGGAGCTGTCAAAACCTATCTGGAAACGTCATCTACTTTAAGCCCCGAAATCTTGCAGGGCTATTACATATTTATATTAAAATAACTCTTAGTTTGGCACCTGAGTGGGATCCTAATTCGCTCTGCTCTATTCACAATTGTTTCTCAGTGCCATGTTCTAGGCAACTAAAGGTCACCATTTCTGTCTTCTCGCCTGCTAGTCTGGTATCCCTGGAAGAAACTCATCTGTTTGACAGTTTGCTTTTGAATTCTTGAGCAAGGTGGGCTCACCTGGGGGAAAGCAGTAAAAATAAACTCGGTATTGCTCCGCAGAATATCACTGCTCAAATAGCGAGAGAGAGAAATTATACTAAAAAACCCACCTGAGCTGGAAAAGGACTACGGTTCTCAATGAAATTAACACTAATTCAGTTTACTTGTTTAATTAGTGCTTTACTGAAAAGTCATTTTGTTTGTCCAACATTAATTGATTAAAATATATTGTATTACACAGCCGCAGAAGGATGCCAAGTTAGACTTAATTCTAAAATTGCTCTGAGCCGCTCTGTTGTCCAAGCAAAGTTTAGCTGAATTTGCAGGGTTTACTGGAACTATCATGACCTTTGCTTTATCACAGGCTGCCCGTTGGTGATTTGTGTAATTTCTGCAACATCGTCGTTAGACAGCTATGGAGAAAGTGACAAGTGAGTATGAAAATGCCTCCACGCCGGGTACAATACGGATGAAAAATCTGCTGGAGAGAAGAACTTGTAGGACTGTGAGCAGGGCTGTAGCTCTGCACCATTCTGGAGGAGCAGGGCGATAGGCAGAGGTCACTGCCTCTGACAGCGGGCACCCAATGGGAGCGCTCTGCTCATTCATGCACAGAATAAAGGCGGGGCTGAAGCATTTCTGACAAGGTGAGAAAAAACTGCAGTTGAGCATCTGCAGATTTAGAATTGCTATTTAAAAAAAAAAAACAACAAAAACTTCCAATTTAAGTTGGAAAAAGTAAAGTAAAATTATCTGAGAAAATACCACAAGATTCAGTCCTGCCATTATGGAAGTGAAAGGTTTGGAGCAGGGGTTGTTTGTTGTGTGTGGTTAACTAGCTTACATCGCCTGTGCTGTAAGAAAGAAGTAATGACAGCGTGTTTTCCCACCTCCTGCCCAACCCCAGCTGGGCAAGGCAGGAAAGGCTTGGATTTGCCTCTTGCTACAAAGGCAGTGCTTTCAGCACTGGAAGGAGTGGATGCAGGAACAACAAATAACAAATAAAACCTTTCCTTTCTTCCTTTCTGCCCCTAATGCTGTTTGAAGGCCTCCTGGGGCAGGTAGCTGTCCCTGACTCTTTGCAAGACACAAATCTAAAGAACTTGCCTCAGAGTTTGAGCAGAAAAGGAGCTTCCTACTGATGCTCTATCGTGTCTCTCACTTTTAAAATTCATCAGTAAACACTGATGAAGTTATACTAACTTTTAGTCTCTTTTTAAATCAAGAACATTACTTACTAAATGATTGTGTGTTTCACCTACAATCTTTCTATTTTTCTCTGCAGCTGCTGGCTTTCTCTGGAGAATGGAGCAATCTGGGCTTTTGTGGCACCAGCATTGTTTGTAATTCTGGTAGGTAAACCCCTGGCTGCTGTTTTCATACTGGATGTCTGTCAGCCGCAGAACAGAACTCAGCTGGAGTGTGTTTGAAGCTGCTGCTTGTAGAGAACTCACTTTTCTGGGTGAAAGCTGAATGCCCGCAGTGAAGATGATGTTCAGCAGCAGCTGGCAGGAATGGGATAAACCAACAGCCTGAGCTGTCACCTCTCTGGGGAGGTGGCCTCCACATCTGCCTTCTTACAGCGATAATGTCTTTGTGCTCTTCTGCACTGGGATTTTGACGCTGGTTGTGGCAGTCTGTTGGGCTGATTGAGACAGGGCTGGGACGGCTTGGCTACCAGGACACCTTTCAGCTGCAATGAACATCATCTTTCCAGAGGAGCATGCACATCCATGGCTGCAGTACTGGGACATGAATTCCCTACAGCAGTTTAGTTATACCTACTCATTAAATTACAGTGTGTTGTGGCTTAATCACGATGATTGCTTAAGGAGTCAGGGGTCTCTGTAGGGATGAAGGGGGAGATTTCTCCTCCTACAGCACTGTTTCCTCTACTATTATTGATCACACTGTCTACGATTTTTTGCTGCAAGTTGTAATGTAAGAGTGAGACCATGAACATGGAATAGATCCAACAGATCTGAGAAATCAGGATGACTTTAAAACTTTGCTAGATTTGAAAGGCATGACCCCAAATCTACACCAGAGCCTATGCCTGCTGTGGCACTGAAAGAGGGTCAGGTAAAATAGGATCCTGACTACTTGTGTGGATGAGCGTCCAAGAGAGCCAGTGCCTCTGCCTTGTACTTCCCCAAGACAGGATTTCCACAGAAAGCACAGACACATCCCCAGATTTCTCCGCACAGAGAAATCCCACAAGTCCTGCTGATAGAAATCCAGCCACGTAAGGCTGAAGAGCTATACACAGAGTAGTGCAGTGAGTGCTAGTGTTTGCCACTGCACATCTCTGTAATGATTTGGGGAGCAGGAGGTGGCTCCTGGGCTGACCAGTACCACCACAGGTAATTTTATACTGCACCTGGGTTGACATCCTAACATTTGCCTTGGAGACAACAAAACCAGCAGCTCTTAGCCCAGTGTCTTCCACTGGAGATATAGGCTCTGAAAAATGAGGCCGTATAAACGTATATAAAAAAACAATGGTAACAGTTGCTATGTCACTGTGGCAGAAATTGCCTCATGTTAGCGTTTTAATGAAATGATTAATGGCAACAGTGGAAAATCCCTGTGCAGAATTTCTTTTACCTGAGGGAAGCATATGCATGTAAATAAGAAATGTTGATCACAGGATTAGAATTGGCTAAATGGCTCTGGACTTTGTTCTGGCAAGCTTATTGTCCTGTTTGCCAGGACCTCTGACCTTCTGTATGTGAGTTTCTATTCAAAGATGTGTGGATCCTGATGACTAGAGAGCAATTAAAATAATGTAATGTTTGAACATCTTCTCACATTAGCATTTGCTTTCTGGACGTTGTTCAGCAGCAAAGGAGGAAATGACATGCAACTTCTAAAATCAAATCCTTCCCAGCTGCTGTCCAAAGGTGATATTAATCAAAACACGCTAGATAGTGAAGCACTTACTCACCTGAGTGAGCACAGCCTTAAATAATTAGCATTCATAGCTACTTGCCAATGAATGGAAGGGTTTAACTATCTGGCTATCACTTGTGATATATAATATTTGTGCAGCTCAAGTTATATTCTTGTAGGAATGCAAATGTTTTGTGAAAGAGAAAGAATGAGCTCACAAGGTTGATTCACGTAGAGCAATTTGTTAAATAGTCTAAACTCAGTCTCTCTCTGCAAAATAGCAGCAAGCTGGCTGACAAATTATTCTCTCTGGGCTTTGAATATGCTAGATGAAAAATATATTAACGCCTATAGGGAAATAACAAGGCTAAACACTATTTTGTGTGTGCATGTGTGCCTCTGCTCTTTAAAGAGAAAATTAGCCACTAGTTGTGTGAATTAGTGTTTAGCTCTGAAAATATGCCTCAAAAAGCTGTTTTTGACTACTTTCATCCACAATTTATCTCTGCCAAGAAAAAGGATTATGCTGTGAAGCAAACAGGGGGCCTGCTCCTTTCAGCTCCCACTCGCTAGAGAATAGGCAGACCCAGTCTGCTTTTGTCCTGCTGCAGCCTCACCGTCAATGCAGACATCACGGAGCCTTAAAACAGAATGATGTGGTGGGAGTGTGACTGGGAAAAAAGTACTCACACATACTTTTCTGGGGAGTAATTTGCAGAACCTCCCAGCCCTAAATGGATTCTCATACCCAAAGTTGAGGAATATGAGGAAAGAAATAGTTCCTTCCATGTGCAGGTCTTTGGGCTTCTATCTGCACCTTAAGGTTTAAGGATCACTCTCCACTTCAGATTCCCCTGCCCCCAAGCACAACAGCAAACCTCAATACCATCCTTGTAAGGCAGCTTTCCACGAGAATTGTTGCAATTAGTTTGAAAGCCAGCCTAACCTCAGCCAGTTCAATGCCTGGGAAAATATGTCTTCAAAGGAAAAAAAAAAAAAAAAAAGCCAAACAAACAAATCTTGACGAAGCACCTGAATTTTTGGAACAAGACAGTAAGAGCTTCTGGCAGAAGGGTTTGTTTGTTATCAACCATCTGCTACCTTGGTGTGTTTCCATAGATATGGCAGAATTCAGGAAATTCTGCTGAAAGCATCTGTGTACGCAGAGCAGCGGGTGTGCTACAGTGAACAATCCATTTCTGGGGGAAGACTGGGTTGTGGTCGCAAGTTCCTTCTATTGTTTTCCCTGTAAGCAGTTACTTGCCTGATGATTTTTCACAAGTCTTTCCAATAAACAGCATTTTTATGGAGTTAAATGATTTTCAATAGCATACTGCTAACATAATTCTGTGCCATGGGGACATTAGTTTTGTAGCCAGTGTCTTCAGATAGGACACCACGAAACTTGAATCCCAGGCTGAGACTGCCATCACTGGCTTCAACTCCTACTTGGTTATGAGCATTAAACATATTGAAGATTTGCTCCTTTTACACCTGCTGCTCATACATGCTTTAGTAAGCTCTGTTAGCCTCATGGTCTTCCTTTATTCATTCCTTTACGTATCGGTGCAGAATTAAGCTCATTTTTGTATGTTGAATTGTATCTTCCTCTGCAGATGGGCCCACTGATTTAAAAGTGGCAATTTGTGCCCTGTGTTAGACACCATTTGCCATGGGAAAAAGTGGCAGAATTGGAGCGATGACGTTTAAAGGCACTGAAACAGTATGATTCCTTCAGTTATTGAAATCAAGTACATACTGAAGTGCTGTGGTGAAACAGAGGACAAACGAATAGATCACAGCAGCAAAGCTACTCTTTTTTTCTTATTGGTCAATTTAGTCAATTTAATATTTTAAAATTGAATTTATTCATTATTTTAAAAATAAATTTCCTCTCAGTTAACCAACAGAAAATCACGAAATGATTTTTAGAACAATGGGACAGATTGTAAGAAATTAAAACTGAAAGTTATGTCCAAGAAATCTAAAGTAACTCAAACTAGTCTATTTGGTATAGTCTGTATTTGGTCTGGGATATTGGTCCGGGATAGGCAGGTGTGGCATCGGGCTTTCCAAAATCATTCCCCCAGTTTTGAACATCTCTGTGTACGGAAATGCAGCACGCTCACTGATTTCTGATGTGACCTAGCAATGGGCTGCAGTTCCAACAACTTGCAGTGCTGGCGTGCTACTCATGATGTCATGACAGAGATTAGAGGAACTTGCACCGTCAGAGAATACGTTAAACCTCAGACTTGAAGAAACAGATATAACTCCTTGTACCACTGTCCAAAATTGAAGTGGAGCTTAAAATAGTTTATGGTTTTAGAGGAAAGCTGGTCAATAGATTTAATTAAGACAATATGTTTCATCCATTTTTTAAAATTGTATTTCCCCTGTGCTGCCAAGCCTTTTCTTGGCCAGGATGTAACATACCACATCAGAGGGTTTTACTCATGGGATTTCTGCACTGCACTAAAGAAACAACAAAGATCTCATGAGACTTGGAAGGAATCTGAGTGAAAACCCTGAAAAAAAGTGAAAGTCTTGAAGATACATTTCAGCACTTCTGTCATCTCACCACATTGTTTGCTGCATTCATTCTGCTCTTCCAGTGAGATCCCCAAGAAATCCCACTGAGACAGCTGAGAAAAGGCATCAGGTGTTAGAACTGCTGATAGTTTGGCACATGCACTTTGTGCTTTTCCATGTCCAAAAATCTGACCCAAACCAATGTTGACAAGAAATATTCACATTGAAAGAGTTCTTTTTACTCATTTAACTCTCTGCCTGATCTGGCAATATTTAGTCAGGTCAGGCTGTCACCAGAGTGAGCCAGAGCTCCCTGATGCCCTTGGGATCTTTCCATGGGCTCTGGTGGGCTCTGGATCAAACCCACCATAATGGGAACTGGCAGCTCCTGCCGATTTCACAGAGAGTTGTGAGTTCCTGAGGTCGGACCAGCTGCCTTGAAAGGAGTCCTGTGAGTTAGGAAACGTGCTATTGTTATTAGCTGTACTTGAAAAGTAGAGTGTAGTCAGTTCCATGTTCTTGTGTACTTTTAAGGCAAAATAACTGCCACTGGCAGGCAATCTGGCCTTTCAGAAAAGCAAGAAATAGGAGCTATATACAGTTCTCTTATCTAAATGTTTGTCTTCCTACTTTAAACATTCTGATATATGCTAAAACATAATGAGTGCTTCATCAACTAATCATTCCCCTATTAAAGTTACTGGTTAAGTATTTATTTCAAATGCCAAAAAAATCACTGGGAGGAACAATTCAGCGGCTGTTATTTTGGTTTCTCATTATAAGGACAGCGGAAATACCTCCATGCTTTGCTTACTGAAACATAAACAAAAAAAGACATTCATAGTTAACCTGTTTATTTAGACTGAATGAGATTACTTTAATTTCTCAAAATATCTAAACAGAAATTTTCAAGTGCTTTAGGAAATTTAAACATAGAACTTTGGGACTTGAGTGTAAGGTTGGTTGCTAATTTTACAAGTACCTTATTTTCATCAGCAGAGAGATCACAGGGCTTCCTCCACATCTTGTAAATAATTAACCAAAGCATCCTGGAAGGGATATGATTACACTGACTGCACAAGAGGAGGAGCTCAAGGTCTTTTTAAACTTCAACATTAGACAAGCCAAAATATAAAGTAAATTAGTTTCCACTTTCATTTATTTTTACGTATGAAATTAAAATTCATCTGGAAATGCTAAGTTGTTTGTGCTTTAGCAAACCATCTAGTTTCTGTCCCCTTGAAGACTATCTTGCTTGTGGTATTTTGACAACCACTTCCTAGGGTTCTTGTCCAGTTTGAGTGAAAGTCTGCAATAATCAGAGTATTCCTTTGTTGGTGTTTATCATTTATAGCTCTTGTTGACTTTGGTAAGATGCAGGAAATTCAGAATTTGAGGAATGAGGTTTCATCCTTTCATCTTGACTTCACTGGAATTTATTTTTTCAGTTTTTTAAAATACTTATGCATAATCTGCATATTTTTGAAAATGCTATGCAGAAGGTAAAATCTAGGACAATCTGTCTAAAAAGAATTAGGAATGGAAGAAAGGGTTGGGGTTAAGTGCTAGTGAGGTTGGCAGGAGTGCTGTTTGCAGTTATCGGAAAAAGGGTTCATGCAACAGCTGAACCTGAGCTGTCAATGAGATATCTGCAAGGAACTGTCAGAAGAGGAGACTGATATTTTGGATAAAAAACCAGACAGGGCTGCTGAAAGATAGTATGCTGGGGAAGAAGTGAAGGGTAGAATTCCTGTGAAATTCCCATGAAAAGCCGCAGCAGTGAGGATGATTGCTTGGTGGACATGCAGCAGAAAACTGGAGAGTTTGGAAGAGCAAAGAAGAGAATGTGCAACTTGTTCACGTTCATCACTTGCTGCTTCAGTCAACATGCATATTTAGCATATAAATGGGTTTCTCAGAAATGCTTGTTACTGCCTCAGAGATGCTAAAAATATTTTCAATATATGATTTGGTGGGAATAGGGAAAATGATCACAAAAGCATTCAATTTCTCTACTTATTAATCTCGGTAAAACCGACTGAACAACGAATACACTTGTAATTGAAAAGCTGTTTTGTTCTACAGGGAATTCTATGGATGGGCTGAAAAGCCATAGCAGAAATGCACTACCACAGCTATCCTTGCACTTTACCCCCGGTGATGATCTGCCCTTAGAAATCTACAATTTAAGAAGAGGTCATGAAATCTGAAAAATGCCACAGAAACAATTATCACCAAACTTAATCACTCTTCAACTCACCCCCTCACTCCCCTAATCTGAAAATTTATTTTAAAATTAATTATGATTATTTAGTTTTAACTGAGCAGTAATACTATAATTAATTCTTTTTATATGTTCTTTAGTTCAAGAGAGCTTTGTTCTTCCCTTGTTCTTAACTTGATGCTAAATATCAGCCTTGTAGCTGATCTGTGGATTCTCTTGGACAGAAAGAGGGGACTTGTTTCTTTCACCTTCACAGTCTCTCTCTTTTTTTTTTAAACCTAAGGTCTCTGCAAAACAAGACAGTCTTTGCCAGATCTCCTTAAAATGATGAAGATTTCTTTCTTTCTTCACCTGTGACTCCAGAGCAAACTTCCCTTTGTTGCACCTTTTCAGCGTTAGTCGTTTCAAGAATTCCTAGGTTTCTGGTGGGAATTCTTTTCATCCCTGACATCAAAACATGTACAGCTTTTGAAGAGCAGAGTTCAGGCTTAACATATTTTTCTCATTGCTTGTTTAAAATAATCTCATGCTTAAGTTGCAAGCAGATTTTGGTAAGAAACAAGAATTATACACTGTGAAGTCTAGTAAGAAAGGTGTTTTCTGAAGCCTGTGCACATGAAAGCACAAAACCAAAGAGCACGCAGACACAGACAGACTCCTGTTCACTGAAGTTATCAGAGTATTTAATTGTAGAGTAAGGATCCTGACCACTTTAGTTGTGAATCTGTGTGCCAGTCTGGCCTCATCTGAAAGAAGCAAGCTGTTTCTGAAGGAAAAAATAAAACACAAGCTGCCACAAGTACCCACTATGGGGAGAGGAAAATCCGTTGACAAAAGTCAAACTATACCAGTACAAAACTGGAAACCTCCCTCTTTCACCAAATAAAAACAGAAGGCAAAGCTCCTATTTTCTGTTGCATTCACTCAGTACATTCTTAGGGCACTTTGTACCTTTGACACAGTCAGTTCTTAATTTCCTAACCAAGTTTTGTTTCTTCTTCTTCAGGTCAATATTGGTATTCTCATTGCTGTCACAAGAGTTATCTCAAGAATCAGTGCAGATAACTACAAGGTCCACGGAGATGCCAATGCCTTCAAGTAAGTTTCTCATATTCAAATTCTGCTGTAACAAGTTAGTAATCTCACATCACATCCTAGGGACATGTATCATGGACTTGTCCTAGAACACTGATAGCATTCCTTTTTAATAAAAAGCAAATAATGATAAGGGCAGCATATTATTCTCTTGAATGCAGCCATTTAACCTATATTTTATGAAAGCCAAATGTAGCATGAGATGAAGCCTTTAGTTTGGCATGAGCTAAGGTGTTTTCTTGCTTATTACAGTCTCCAGCATTTGCTGATCCACTGTTTTCCTTTTTTATTAATGGAGGCTTTCCTCTTACAGCTATTTTTAAAGATAAATCTCACAGAGTATGATTAATCTGTACTTAGGTATTGCAACTATTCCATTCTTTCAAAGGATAAACTTGTTTCTAGACCCAGTTTAGCAAAATATTGAGGCATTTACTTACTTTTAATACTCTCTTGATACTGCAAGGCACAGAGACTTACACTGGATTTAAATGTGTTCTTAAACTCAACTGTGTCTTTATATCAAGGTGCTTTGAGCCCTTAGGGATTGTGACTTCTCTGAGTGTATCATCTTTTAAATACTGAGCTATTGAGGCCAGAAGGGAAATTTAAGGTAGATACATTGCTGCATCTGAGTAAGGGCAAATGCTGATTTCTAAAGTCTGTAGGATTATACGTGGTTAAGTAAGAAGACAACTTAATATATTGAATTTGCAGTAAGATGCTGAATATTACATTTTGTCTTTTACCTCCTAAAGACATTTTAGTCCAAATACAAAATAAATTGTATATAACTTGAGCAGTTAATACCTTGGGTAGAAGAAAAATGTGATGATGGTTTGTGCTTAATGTTTCTGAGTCACAGGCTATTGTATGGTAAGGTGCGGCACCACTGATCTGAAATGGTGTCATAAGGAATCGTTTTTATGCTTGAGTTACTTATGTAATTTTTAAAATGCCATTAAGTTTACAATATTGGTGATGGATACCTAATAGAAGTTACTTTACTTATTGTACGCTTACCCAACAGGAGAAGAAAAACAGTAAATAAGTCTACACAAAAATCTATACAATAATTGCACTGTAGTGAAATGAAAAGACTGGGAATTAAAATAACTGTTTCAGATTTGGATGAGTCCCTGTGATCTTCAGAAATACAAAGGAAATACAGAACTTTGGGAAGCAAATAACTGTGTATTGTCAATGACAATTTGTATCCATTGTTAGAATTAGGAATACAAGAGAACAACCTCCGTAAATGGGAGCTACACAGCTCTATGCACTTAGGTGTTTCCTTACTTGAATTATAATGAAGAGTTGATTCAGTACACACTGTACCCTGCACGCCTCTCTCTCTTTCTCTTTCTATATACATATATATATTTATATAAAGCTATGTATGGATAAATAAGTAAAGCTGTTTAAGGATAGTTTCTCTAGAAACAAGATGAAATGCATTTACATGTTCTTAGTTTAAATATTATCAGGTATAGATTGCAAATGATGGAGCTCTATCCTGAAAATGTGAAGTGTCCATGCACCTGGTTAAGAGATGCTCCTTGTGCCAGGTATTTTTAGAGAACAGTTTTAGGATTTGACAGAACTACAGTGTTGGTAGTGGAGAAAAATAATAACTAATGAGAAGCTTTGATAGATTATCTTTCCTCACAAAAACAAATTGATTAAATAAGATATATTGAAAGGTAAACAGAACATACAGAATAGCTCTTATTCTGGAGATACCATTACAGAAATGGGTCCTCAGAAATTTGAAAGGAGAACAGCGTAAATAGCTGTCCAAATCAGACCTTAGAGATCGTTAACAACGTGATTCAACATAGCAGTGAGGCAGGCTGAATTAGAATTTCTTGTATAGAGGATGCCATGGAAAAAGTAACTAGCCTGTCTGTTGGGAAAAAAAAAAGGAAGGTCTTTGTAGCACTAGATTTATTTTCTTGTCATAAGTACTCCTTATACAGGTGAGAAGAGTTTGTGTCTGGTCTGAAATCATTCTGTCCACAGTACTGTTTTCCAAAAAGGAAGAGAACAAAACAAGAGTGGGCTCTGTTCTGACAGCTGTTTGAGAAATGTTTTTCACAGTGAAATGAAAATGCCTGCAACCTCTGAAGAATCCTAGATGTTGATTAGAGATCGTTAACAAATCAGAGTGGATAAGCACAGCAAAATGAACCAGTGACAGCACAGAGAAATCAGAAAAACGCAATAAGCCTTGCAGTTCCTGTCAAGTTGCTGTCAGCAAGAACTACAAGGTAGTTTTTGAATCAACAAGTGCAATTGGCTTAGGGAGAAATAACCGAAGATCACAAACTGCATTGTGCATCACAAGCCTTAAATAAAGAGCCAGTCAGGCACCCATCTGGATAGGGCCATTCATTTGACATTAGCTATGGGGGAAAATGGAATATGTTAGAAATAATTTATCAAGCGTTTCTTGGGAACATCTAAATTAACATGGCACAACATGATTTTGGTGAGACAAGAATGTACTTTGTCATGATGTCTTATTTCTTTGCTGTAGCGAAGTGTTTCATAGGGAGGAAGGAGATTTTTAGGGCTGTGTTCACAGTTTCGTAAAGCAAAAGAAGCAAAAGACAAAATAAAGAAAATGAGAACTGCTCAATCCAATAAACTTGCAAGGGAAAGAGAGATTTCAATGCATTCTTTTCAATCTGGAATGAAATTTAAATGGAAAGCACAATAAGAAATACTAAGTTTCTGTCTGCAACAATTTAGATGCTACTACTGAAACAGGGGTTTTGAAGGTTACAAGTGGTAATGAACCAAAAGGCATTGCAAAGCTGGCTGGAGAGCAACTCAAGTGCTGGGATAGGAGTGTAAGAGAGGTGCCGGCTCTCTCTCCTTGGTAACTCAGGCCAATATTTACATCTGCCTTCAGCACCTAACAGACCTCACCCTCGCAGCTGCTGCTAAGTTCAAACAAACAGCAGTTGTAGGCATTCCGGTTTGAAAACCCCAGCCTTCAGGTCTACAGGGCTGGCCCATCATCAGGCTCGTCTCTCGCCAGGCTTCCTGGCCAAAGGAAGAGTTTCATCACATTGACGAGCTCTGGCTTCCATTTCTGCTGGCAGCCCAGGTGGGAGAGAACCTCAAAGCTGAAACCTCCACTCACCTGCTCTCCCTGATCACTGGAGAAATGGGTGCTTCTGCCTTGCAATCCATCTCATCTGCTTGACACACTTGCCTTAAAGGTTCTGCTTTCTCCTCAGTGAATCTGAGGGAAGCCTAGCTTGCCTGGCTCCAACACAGACACTCCCTGAGTACCATCAAGTCCAGTGTGATAACGCACACCTAGAGGTCATCAGGCCATGACTGAGCAGAGATTACCTTAGGAAACTGTCAGAACAAAGATGAAGTTATGAGCCATGATGATATCAATTAGAGAAGATATTTATTGTAAGAGAAGTGTTAGTGCTCGAGCGTATTTAGTTTCCCTGAAGATTAAGTTACTTGGCAACGCAATTGGATATTATGAACAAGGACTTGTTTCTCTTGGCAACAGGCAGCAATAAACTGATGTAATTATTTAGAGTAATTGTTCTTGATTTTCTATGTGGCAACAGGTCCTCTTAAATGCTGACTCAAATGTGACCAGAGAATTTGCATCAAGATGAGCCAGTGCTCAGCTCTCAAGGCAGCTTCCATCAAACTTCATTTTTAAAAGCCAAAACAGACAAGGAAAGTGTTAACAAAATTTCTTTCATATCATAAAATTAATTCATTCATAATCTGCCCCAGTCACATTCCGCTCAGAATAAAGTGCAGTACATTATGGGCAGATTGACCTTTTCAGGTTCTGATGTTGCTTGTCATAATGAAGATATCAGACAGCATTTTGCTGATCATTTTACCCTAGTTTTGGAGATACAGGCAGGTGTGGACATGTTTCTTTCTTGTTATTTTTTAAAAGAAAATAATAATACCTCCAACATAAAATACAAATTGAAGAAGAAGCATGAAAGAATAAAGTTTGTGATACATAATTAAAAAAAACATAATTTAAGGAAAAATTAATTCAATTAATTGAACAGTATATGATCAGAGATGCTAGTTAACGCTTAACAGACTCCTGTGGCAGTCTGGCAGTAGATATTTGGTCATTGTATAATTTGTGTGTGTGTGTGTGAATGGTCACTTGTTTATTACCTGAAACTAATTCTGCAAAAGCAATTTGCTGTGAAGAGGTGAGCAAGGAATTATTAAGAGCTCCTATTTCTTACCTGAACTCACTTAAGAACATGCCTTTTGTATTGTTTTCTGAAGCATATTGAACAAAAACTCGTAGGAGCTTTTTCACTTAGATGCAATCGATTGTTTTTGAGCATTTTGCTAGTTCATGAGCTACTGACACTCAGTAAGATAATACTGTGTAGTAATTAATTTAGATGCTGCATTATGAGAATGTGTTGCAGCCAAGGAACAGATTTCCCACCAAAAGGCTAATTTGAATGTTTTACTATATAGAATACTGAATCAAATACTTTGAAAAATTTAAATGCATATTCACGTTTGTTTGCATTACCATTCTTCTTGACTGGACTCTCATTTAGGGAAACAATTAATTATATGTTTACATTTAAGCATTTAAGTAGTCTCCCCCTGAGCTAAATGCAATTAAATCAGATTAGTTTAATGGAATTGCTCACGTGCTTGAAGAAGCAAATGATTACTTTTTTGAGTTATGGACCATTTGAACACTTCTTTTTTCACTTATTCCTACTGCATGTAAAATCTTAATTCCTTTCTTAGTGCATACATTTACCCTGGCTAGGAACAAAATAGTTTTTTTTTTTATTGCAGCTCTACCCCTTCAAAGCCTCACTGCTGTGTTTACTTGAGAATTTACTTCTCTGTTACAGTGAGAAAAGATGGCTAACGTGACAGTGCTTTAAAAATGTGCATATCTGTAATAAAAGGTAATAAACTCCAGGAGGAGAACTCTTCCCTGATTAAGTCTATCATAGGTAGGATGTTTGATTATTGGGCTTACCTGTCTCCTGGATTACAAGGGTTATGATGCAATTTTCACAGACCTTAGTTCTGCAGTGAGTTTAATAGGGATTGTAATAGAGGTAGAATGCAAACACATCTCTGTTGCAGTAACAGTAGTTTTAATCTAGAAATACAGATATCATGCTTAACCATATCTCTGTGCTTCCACAGCTACTTCACTTTTGCATTGTATTGACCAGAAGAGAGAGCATTCCATTAAATTTTTCTTCAGTCAATTGCCAAGTCCAGCTCTTACCATATACTTTTTCACTTCTTGGTCTGAAATGGCCCAAAGAGTGGGAAAAATCAGTGTGATTTCTATAAGGTGTACACTTCAGAAGCCAGTGAACCCAACGTTATAGCTACCATAATCATTCACAGAGAAAGCAATTACAACATAATTAGAAATAGTTCTTAGCTTTTTACCCATTTTTTCGATCACTTTACTCACTTCCTTCATCCCTCAAAACTTGATCTTAATTCAGTAAAATATGAAACAGTCTCTCCGTTCTCTACTGAGAGAAGGAGTAACACTTTTTGTGTTTAGTTAAATTAATGACTGAATATTAGAATGAATGGCTGTAGCAAGACAGGGCTTCAAGAAAAGTTCAGCAGGGTAAGCAAGTCAAGCTGCTGTGTTAGCTCATTCTGCATTTTCAGGGGCAGCAGAAGCCACCTGGGATGTACCCAAAAAAGGAGTACATAGGTTTACTGCAAGTCTATTCCTTCCTCTGTTTATTTGGGGGGAAATAGGCTGTACAGAAAAATTTTCCCTTTGCCAGATCCAAATACATGAGGGCTGTCCACCAGCAGCTCATGATGCTGCAGACATCTGTAGAGTTTAAACATGTAATTGACCATTCCAAAGCACTTTGCAAAGCCATCTATTATATTCTGCAGCACACTGAATGCGCTGTGGCAAATTGCTCACCCATTTAACCAATGATCCATTCCATGCCACGAATCCACATCAGTATTTTACACTGTTTATAGAAATACTGCCCGCCTTTAAGCCCAGTCACCTTTTGTCTCAGGTAACACTCCTCTGAGTCAGAGCTGCTAACTTTAGTGCTTTTAAGTAAGGCTTTATTCTGCAAGGAACTGTGTATTAGTTGCATTTTGCTCCTGCAACTCAGTGCCTGTTTCATGTCATTTGCAGTGCAAAGACTTCTCTTTCTAAGGATTATTTCCAGTTGTTCATTTTTGGAGAATGCACTTGTCAATCACAACACTTAACTTGGAGCTCTCACGCAAGCTCTCCTAGCAGAGAAGCTACCATAACCTCACTACATATCTAAATTCTACCCCTTTGCAATACCATTAGAGATTTTCTTTTTCTCCCGTCTCCCTTCAAGGATGACAAAGTTACAATCTTGTCAAACTCTTCTAAAAGTCCACAGGGATTCAAGATTCATAGCAGTAGAAAATCCTTTCTGTGCCTTGCTGACATGCAGCAGCTGCAACCCTCGGAGACACAGAGCCCCTACTTCTCTCTGCTCTGTCAAAAGAGAAATGAGCTTCTCCTGTTTGCTGAGGGAGAGCCATCAGTTAGAAAGAGCAGTCTGGCAAGTTGAATCTGCCCTCAGCAGTTCTTTCTTAACAATTTCTAACTGTAAGAAATCATGTTCATTGCACATGGCTTCAAACAGGATGAGCGATGTACCCCATGGAAACTCTTGGAAGGAGGAGAGTGACTGGCAATAAAGGAAATAATTAAAAGGAATGTATTAAGCAATGACAATTAGTGAGCTGAAGTGCTACCGCCAATGATAATGTCTTCAACAAAATTAAATTTTTGGCTCATTGAATATGACAAATACAAATGCAGTTTGGGTATCTCCTTATTGGACTCAGAGTTTTAGACTAAAAATACATGGGTTTAAATGCTGGCAATAAGAGTATTAATGAGGAAGTGCTAATCTTCAAGTAACCATAATGACAGTAATGGTAGTACTTTCTTTAGCACAGATGTTAAGAATTGAAGCACTGAAGAAAGGCTCCAGGCCATATGACAGCTCAAGCTCATCTTAGGCACATTCCAGGAGGGGTGGTAAAAGCTTACAAGTATATAAAACATTGCTGTAGGAAGGAGGCACTTCTTCAAGGGCACAGAAAAAGGGACAGATAGAAAGAATCTTAAACTGATGAAAAAATCAAGTATCTTTAAACTTCCAGTAGTGGAAGGAGAGTATCAAAGCAATGGAGCTGATCACGTGAAGAGCTGCTGAGTTTGTCTTTGAACAGCTTCCAGAACTGGTTGCACAAATGTCTGTCACAGCTAATCCTGATGCCAGGAGTGACAAATGATCCCGCCTGGTGGCTGAACTGGACAAGATGACATTGTGAGTCCTTTCACAGCTTATTTTTTCTTGCTTGCCTTTTCCTGAGCCAAGATCATCCTTTATGGGAGTTGGTTTCCTTCTGTCTTTTCTCCTTAAAAAGGATTTACTGCTCAAGAGTGAGCAGGGCCTGTTGATTATGGGCTCCAAAGGAACTCTGAACTCCATGTGCTAATTTCTTCTTTATTAGGAAGGGTAGTAAAGACACAACGTTAACAGTGATAAACAATCAGATGAACTACTGACAGCTTAGCTAAAATTCACACTGCTCCTTGTCCCTAATGTCTGAGCCCTGGAGATAGCATTAGGTTTTACTTTGTAAGATTGGGATTTCGTACGTGCCCAACACTAACTGCTTCACATGAATGTAACACTGATATCTATAAACCTGCTCCAGGAGCCTACTTGAAAAACTGGGCATTTTTGATTAAGGTTTTTTTTCCCCTGAGTGTCACCATTTACAAACGGCATGGTTTGTGGAGCACTGCCTTGTGTGCCAGGGCCTGCTGGGGACTTGCTGCGTGACCTTAGTGACAAATCACTTACTGTCTGCTGCCTTTCAGTCTCTCTCTTTCCCCCATTCTCCTCCTCTTTCTGTCTTTTTTTGAACGTTCTGCTTTGTAAGTCATGTCTCTGAAGAGACATCATGAGCCTAAGCAGACTTCAGTGGGGTTTAACTCTTCTTTGTACCAATAGAGATTTCAGCCCTGGTGCTTAACTGACTTAAAACAGCAGAAAATGTCAACTTCTGAAAATCTGCAGTGAAAAAGTGTTTTGGACTGCACATTCCTTTGTTTTAAAAATGCCCTAATTTCTTTTAGATTTCAATCTTTTACTATCTGATTTTAAGCCATAAAAATCCCAGTAGGAGGAGGATGGTGTATTACTCATAGCTTTATGCCTGGTACCAGAGTAACAATTAAATGCTGGTCATTCATCATGAAACGGTACAACTCACTGTGAACAGCAATAACTGCAAGAGCTTGCTTGAGCTGCTGCTGCTTTTATGTCCTTGGCCTAATTTATAATCCTAGAATTCTTTGTCAGCTTTATGCAGAATAATAAGACAAATATTATAGTTATACCATCGCATAAAGTAAACGCTTATTTAAACATGCACCTTTTGCAGAGCTCTAAGCAACCATGTAAATCACTTCCCAGTGTGACGCAGCTCTTAGCTAAGTGTGATTTACATATTTTCCCGACAATGCTCTCACAAAATAAAGAAAATACATGAAAAATATGGGTAATTGGAATAAAGAAAATGTGCTATTTTAGAATCAGAAGTCCTTTCAAACTTTTAGATACTGTCTTCATGTATGTAATAAAGTGCCATTACCTACAGATACGTTACGGGCATTTTGGAAAGAAGGTTAGTAGGAAAGTACATAGATTTTTCTGGATTTTCCATTTGCAGGTAGGCCCTTAGAGAAGGTGGGAATCAAACCCATCACTAAAACATCACTAAACATTTTTATTTCAACAAGCTGGAAAATATTTTGGAGGAATTTTTATGACCTCTTGCTGGGCTTTTTGTAAGTAATACAGCATCAGCTATGACATTAACTTTGATAAACACAATAAAAACCATATGTTGCCTCATTTCTTTAAAACCAGCTTAATAAGAAATTGAGTTCCTCACATTATAGCATTGCAGAGCTAAATGCTTTTCTGCAGTTTGTGTTATCCTCCGAAGCAACAGTCACTAGCAAGCAGTTTTAGAAACCAGGCAGCAAGGCAGTGTGATTGTAGTTGTAATCTGGCAATTCTTTTTTCCCCCCTTACGTACATTTGAGACAGGTGATCAAGCAAGTATAAGGCTATTTATTTGCCAGTGCTGCTGTTAAAGCTCATATGAACCATTACAGAAAATGACTTTTCTTTCCCAGTTTATATGCCTGACCTTGATAGCTTTGCTGTTCGCTGGTACCGTTACCATGGAAATGGAGGAATGATCTTTCTGTTGATATCAGTGCATAATTAAGGGTCACTGAGACCGCTTAGGTCTAGAGATCATTTTCAGAATTCAGATCTTCAGGGGGATGAATGCTGTTATTCTACAGAAGTTTTGTGTACTGGTTGATGTGACTGTTATTCTGTCATTCTAAATTAAGCCCCACTGACTTCAAACTAAGAGCCAGAAATATTTACTCAATCCACAGATTTCCAATAAACTCTATGTCCATGAAGCTGCTTTCTCTGGGCATTCCCAGGTACACAAAACTACTGCGCCGTGGGGCTCGTTGCCACTTGTCAGCTGAAAAGTGGTAACTAGCTGTGTAATTGCTTCAATCATTTTGAATACAGTGTAAAGCACTAGCTGTTAAAAGCCTCCGGACAGAATTTGGAGTCTCTTCAGGGTGTATCTGGTTCAGATTTTGTTTCCTATTGGATTCTCCTGAAAAGTTTGTCCTTTCTAAGAGGGCAGTTTAAGAAAGGACAAACTGTCTTCCTCTAGTGGAGGTGGGCAACAGTTTCTTTCTCTCCCTGCTGAAGCAAACTTGTATTTTGAAAGCCTCAGACCCTTATTAGGAAGTTTTCCGCAGACCGTGCTTGCTAACTCAATGATCTTTCTTGTTGCTTGCCTCTTGAAAGACCATCTTTTTCTTGAAGAATGATATCCAAATCCAAATATGATGCTCCAGCTCAGACATCACCAGTACCCTGTGCAGGGTGCTGTGTTTTTATTGTGTGATGTTCCCGGTTTGATATTGCAGGACACACAAAAAAAATGAAATGGGATTACATCACTGTCCGCAGTTTTACAAATTGTTTTCTTAAAAAGAAGAGTTTTATAAACTCCATATTTCATTAGCAGTATCATAATTAAATCAAGCTCCTTCCATGCTAGCATCTAAACCTTTAGAAAACCCTTGATCTATTTAGGACAAAAAGGCCCCATCTGCATTATCCCCATGGTTTGGTAAGCCAAAATAGATGCTATGCTGCCCCACTGTTCCTGGTTCTTTTTCCTTTATTTTGCACAGAAATTTTCAAAAGGTCTGTCTGCCTACATTTTCTAGCTCTCTGAGCAGATCTACATTTTTGATACACCCTTTCTTTTTCTCTGCGTGTCCCTTCTGAACACTGTGCCCTTTCACATCAATATCCAAGTCATATGAATTCTACCATCAAATCTCCATTACATGAGGAAAGGCGAACGCTATGAGGTTCTTTTCATAACTTCTATAGTTTGACAATCCCTCTTTATTAGCACTCGGTCTGACATCTTGTTTTATCATTGGGAAAACAGATATTTGCGCCGCATGACATAAAGAATATAAAAAAGATTCAGATGGCTGTAAATAGCACAATAAGACTAATTTCAGTATATTGTTTCAAGATGACTTGTGGAGATTTAGCCAATTAAAAATAGTGAGCACCGGGCAAATATAACTCCTCATGCTGAGAAGATCCCGAGGGATAGGCTATACAGAAAGCTGTCCTGAGATGGGAGAAGTCCTGCACTGGGAGCTTTGAAAATGGCTAAGACAATGGAGACTGCAGTGGAAGAAATAATTAGGTGCAAATGTTGGAGAAAAGAAGTAGATGACACACAGCCTGGTCCATCTGGCACCCACAGGCAGGATCTAGCCCTCTGGGACATTTCCATTGCCTTGTCCTTGGAAGAGACAGGTAATGAGTTTTCTGGGAATAAGCTGTTGTAACAAATTCCTTCTCCTGGGCTGAATCCAAAGTCGAGCTAGGCACTAGGTCCACATTAGAAGGGGAGAGTTTGAAGGAACATCTGTTTTCACATATGCAGAGCCTTGGCAGCAGCCAAGGTTAAGATTATCCTATTAATGTCTTGCTCCTATAACTAACTTTATGGTCATATTTTGTCAATTAATTATTTGATATCTTTTGCTCATCTGTTCTACCAACAGAAATAATTTCATGATCTTTTTCAGCCCAGGACTAGCTTGTTGCTAGCTGTATGTGGATATAAATAAATCTTCCTGCATAGTTTTTCTTTTCTGGCTATGAGAAAAAATGCTGCTCTTTTCTTGAGTGCTTCCTCTGTACAGTACAAACTCTAAAAGTAAGAGGTCTATTCCACTTCTGGAGACAAACCCACCTTTAATGATGGTATGACCCAACACATTAAAACATTAGAGCTTGTTTTCTTTTTAAAACAGCAAATTAATCCATCCAGACTCCCCTGTCAATCTGCTTTTGTGATGCTATTAAAGAACCCCCAAAATGAAATCATATAAGATTTTCTTGGATTTTTGTTTCCTTCTGCTTCCTTTGAAATAATTCCAGAATCAGCTTTTAAGGAAGAACCAAACACTGTAAGAAGTATGGAAATGAACAGTTTGTGTTTGAGACACTAACAAATCTATGCTATTGTAAGGGGCAGGGCCTGCTCTTTTCCTTTTTCTGTTAAATCTTCCGCATAGGTTTCTGAGAATTTGGTTATTTTGTCTTCTGGCCATGGTCATCAATACCATATATTGGGAAATTTTCCACCTGTCACAAAGCATTGGAGTCTTCCAAAAAACTTTTTTCAGCAGACATATTTTTTTATTTAAAAAAAAATGATCATACGACTGCAATAAATAACCCCTTACTCTACTCAGTTTTGGAAAAAGAAAAGTCCACTGATGTCCAATATAAATGATTGTATGCAGCAGGATTGTATTGTTGCTGGTGTGTGATGGTACTCTGCACATCAGCTAACTGGAAATTTTTATGCTGCTTGTTGTATCAGGGGTTATTGTGGGATAAATTATCCCATAATATATATTATGGGAAATATGGAATATAATATGGAAAATATATCCTCAGTTACAGTGGGGCTCTTCCTGAGGTTCAAGGGATGCTTCAGTATAAACAGAGCATGAAGGGCAGCACACATGGACACAAATACAGAGTTTTGATTAAAGCAGCAAGTCTGTTAGCTAGCTAAAGCTCCCAATCACCTTTAAAAGACAACACCAACTTCAGTAGGAACAGAGGAGCTTTTGGCTGTCTCTTGGGACTGAACACACGTACTGCTGCGTATCCTGTGGTGCAAAGCCTCACAGTGCAGGTAGTATCTTTATCTCCTCTTCCAAAACAAATTATAAATACTCCTAAGCTGGATGTGGAACATTCTTCTGCTTTGAGAATAACTTGTTATAATTTTCTTTGATGACTCAATGGCAAAATTTGGTGGAAAATTAGCTTTAAGATTGGACTTGGGGATCAAGAAACAGGGAATGCTGTCTCAGCAGCAGTGCAGTGAGGGAGTTACTGTCAAAAATGTTGAAGAGTATTCTAGATAAATTGGAAAAATCCCTCTGCAAACACAGTTCTCCTGGGGGAATCTTCACCTCTGAAAATCCAGCTTGCAAGGATATTACATTTTAATTCCCTATATTATTTTAATGGTTTGAATTGAAGGAGAAGGACACGTTTAAGTTAAGTGCTTGTTACTTTCTTTGGCAATTATTATTTTTCTTTTGTAATTTTAGGATCAGGACGTGATTCTAGGATTTGGTCTGTGAGAGGCCTTAGCAAGGCATGGATTCCTAAATCCCTAGTTTAGTGCTGAAGCCAAAAGTCAATGCTGCCAGCCCTGGGACTGCCTTCTCAGCACTAAAGTTCCTAAGGCGCCTCCGCTTCTGGTCATGTCTGTAGCTTTGTCAGGTTTCATGAGGCTTTGAAGGGAGACTTGAATTTCAGTTCCTGCTCCACTGAATATTTAATATAAAATAGGAAATATTAATAAAGCAAGGATTAGGTAGGACTTCTCTCTCAGGTGGGTGCCTCACAACTAATCTCTCTGACCCAGTGAATATTTAATTATTCAGTATAAGCAGAGCAGGTTCAATAGGAGAGAATGAGCAGCAAGCAGGGAGTCAAAATGATCTGGAAAAAAAAGGAAGCTGCAGTGTCATAGTGAGAAGAGTGATCTGAGCCCAGACCCACTATATGCTGAGCCAGTGCTGCATCTACTGGCCTAGCCAGTGAATGGGGCACATCCCATGAAACACAAGAGCTTAACTCTCTTGACCTGTTTGAAGGAGAGGGCTCAGGTACCAGAGTACAAGGATAACTCCTCCTAACAAACTTGTACCCCCAATGAGAAGAGCAAGTGAGGGTCAGTGGTGAGGCATCCGCGTGTTGTATATGGAGCGTGGCAGAAAAGGAGGAACTCTCTCCCCTTCTCACTCACATGACAGTTGCTGTGATAGCTTAGCTTTTTTTCATACCTACAATGCTTTTTGCTAGCAGTGCCTTCTCTGGCTAGCTGCAGCAAATGGGAAACTGAGGCTGAATCCAACTTTTCTCAGCATTAGTTTGAAATGTTAGTTATAGGCTCGTGGACACATTTATTTTTGTATTAAGTATAAAGGATACTGCTGACAGGGGTTAGCAAAGAGTTTAAGAACAAGAGGGAAATTTCAGTTAAAAGGCCTATTTGTCAGAGTAACAATTTTGATGAATTGTTGTGAAGGTTTTTTTTGCTTTTATAGACAGTGTTTCCTCCACTGTTATACAATGTTGGTTATGGGTCTGAATTTAATTCTTACTTCAGCAGGCATCGTCATTGAAAAGTGGATATCAGAGTCTTAAAAGGATTAGTTCTTCATATACAGCCAATAAAATTGATTTGTGAATTAGGGGTCCCCTTCACAGAAGTAATAAAATTTTCCTTCTGCAAGCAGTGAAATTTCTTTCTTGTAGCTGTCAGTGTAGTCGTTCTGCATTGGTATAAGATATCGACAGTGTGCTCAGGGCAATAGCAGAAAAGGGCAGAGATTAAATAAGGGGAAGGGAGCAATCTCAATTGAGCAGAGCTGATCCAAACCAATTGCAAATACAATAAAACTATGAGGTCCACCTCTGCTCTTGGAAAAATGTTCACAGAAACTTTACTGACAGTGCAATGACTTTATGTGATGCTGGTGAATAAAATATGTCTCGCAGGTGCTAAAACCTGTACTTGTTGCACACCAGCTCTTCAATACAGCTCATTATCCAGCTCAGAATACTTCCTTTTCATCTAGCAATTGATTAGCACACAGGTCAGGACTGCCGATGGGATGGCAGGATGAGCACTGTGCTGTAGCAATTCAGTGATGCTTTCGTTTTACAATAAACAGCCATGAAAATTGTAACGAAATCAAGTCGCACCAGCACAGCTCCTGCTGAGTCCAGCTGCAGACACTGTTAGTACAGGGTCAGAGTAAGAAACCACACCAACAGTAGCATGAATTGACAGATAGGATATCTCAAGCGCTATTCCATATATAATATGGAATATTCCATATACTGAATATAAAAATTTATTCCGACTTAAGATTTTTTTGTGTTTCACAGTTTTCTATATTATGAAGTAATAACAGGCGCATACCTAAAAATATACTGGCTAAAGGAAATAATAAAAGGATAAAATAAATCTTATGTGCTAATTTTGCTTTGTTCTTAACTGATTAATCCCAGTGCTGATCATTCAGCATACACAGATGCAGAGACACAAAAAGCTCACAAAACATTATGCTATTAGACTGCAGAAGAGTAAGAATATCTGAGCTTTTAAATGTAGGTGCAAAAAGCAAGCTGCTGTGTTGCTTTTAATTTCAAAGGCCAGGGCATGAGAAGGGCACACAGGAGAGATTTAGAGAAAAGGCCATTCTGTTTTCCAACACGTTTAGGGCACAAGGATGAAGAAGGTTTTAGCAAGGTTTATGGAGCCCGGTTTGAACTAGACCCATGTATCTGCAAAGTAACACCTGCCTCTGCCCCAGTGTCTTGGTTCTTCATGTCACCCATTTCACCGATGGCATCAAGCTCAAATGATGAATGATGGGAGTGACATTTATTTTAAACGTTGCACAGTTTAAGCCATGCAGTATTCCTTCTCCAAGCACAACGTGTATTAGATTGTGCTCTATATCTTAGTGTACTAGAACTAATCTACTAAAATATTCATATGGCAAAGAAAAATGGGAATAAAAATATAAATAAAGTATGTGCAGTGTGGTGGAATTAATGTTCCTAGTGGAACATTAGCTTTTGTATTTCTTAGGGTTTTTTTTAGTGATTTTTAACCTTGCAGCCTTAATGGTATTCTGACACAGCATTTTACATTTAGTATTTTTCTTTTTTTGAAGTTCAAAGACAAAATGAAATAAGGATGGGGAGGGGAGGGGTAGGTGGAGGAAAATAAAAGATGAGGAAGAACAGAGCTGACTCCTTTGCTTGGTGAGTTAAGTTCGTAAACACCTCAAACTAACAACGTGTACACAGAAATTCAGAGCAGGTAAACAATTAAGAAAATAAAAAAAGGCTTGGTGAGATCTTGATGCACAGGGAGAACAAACTGTGAGATGGTCTTAAATCAATTTTACCCTCCGCTGCGTTTCTAAATGGATAGTCATGAAACATGCATACGTGTGCATGAGAAATCCCATACATCTGTATTTTGTTTTCATCTTTAGCTATGTATGCCTGCTGAACTCTGTGCTTAAAAGTGAGAGGGGTTTAATTAATATTTGTTGTTGTTGTTGTTTCATATTCAAGGCGTTTGTGATGTTAAAAGTTCCTGAAAATCCAAACAGTAGGACTGGTTTTAAGAACACTGACATTGAGAACCTAACTCTATTGTCCCTGACTACAACAAATGAAGATGTTAATGCTAAGACTGAAAAAGAAATAATGAAAACTTATTTCTGGTAACAAACCAGCTAGGGAAAATTATATTCTAAATTGCAAGTTTTATAAAAATGGAGAGTGCGAGAATGAAGGAGGAAAAAAAGGTGATTTGTAAGGAAGAGCCTTTTAGCAATGCAGCTGTGCTGGGCATACTAATCACCCGCTGTACTGAGTTACAGGGGACTTCTAAACCACCATTGTCTGAATGTAGCTATCCCATCCTCTGTGTGCTCATGTATTCTCTCCCCTCTGTCTGCTCTGTGTCCTGTGAAGAGGCATTTTCCTGAAGGCACAAGGGCTGTGTAGGATTACACAGATCTTTCTGTGCAATGTTTATTGCAAGAGATGGTCTGGTGGCAGCTCCCCGGTGGAGCGCATGCCTCCTGTTGCAGCTGAGGTGATGAATTTAAATCTTAACAGAGAAAAAGAAAGCATCCTTGGTTCATGAGAACAAGCTTCTATTGCTTAGTTGCTTTAAAATGGTATCTTTTAAAATGCATATTGTAATTAAATAAGAGAATGCAGGCTTTATTGTATTCTTTCATTTTTTCTGGCTGAACAAACTCTTTGCAGAATTAAATTAAATTGTGCAGAAACAGTCATGGCCAAGGACGTTAAGGTACTTATCAATACAGGGAAAAATAGATTTCTGATTCTTCCCTGTCCCAGATTTCCCTATAAGACTGAAGCCTATGCAGTACTTCAACACAGACTTTTAATAAAGGATATAATGAAGTGTGTGATCAGGTCACTGAAATGAACAAGATGTCTTGGATCTAAGTATTTAATTAAAAGATTGCTTCATAGAATTATGCTCTAAAACAATCTCATTTGTTTTATGTTTGTTATAAGTGATTGCTTCTTAGGCAGTTCTGTGCATTTTCATCCCAAACCTGTACTTCAGCTTGTCTGAGGGGCTAAATGGCACATATACAACCTTGATCTCCCTAAAACTCTCTACTTTGTATAGCTTTCCAGATAAATAAAAATCTGCTAATTTCTGAGTAACTGAGTTTATGCCATATTGGACAGGCTTAGATTCTCCCTTCCTGTGCTCCCTTTACTGCTCTCTTGCCTTCTTTGTCTATAATTGTACCACAGACTAAATTCACAAAATACTTCAAACACATATTTAAGTGTAAGAATGGGTTACAACAGGAGCTAAGTACATACTTATATGCACTGTGGTAAATAGAGATTAGATCTGCCTTGCAAGCAGGGACCCTTCCTTGTGCTTTCTATTTTGTGCCACCAACATTGTACACAGCTGCTGCTGAGGAAGAGTTTGTCCTTCGATAGCTGTCACTGGAAATGTGCTGCCTGGGTGTGCAAAGGTTCTCTGCACGTCTATTCATCCTTGACAGGCAGAATAGCACCAGGCTGTGTATTTAGTAGCATCTTGACAGCAAATGTGTTTTGCCCTGTGGGATCTGTGAGGAGCTTTGAGAGCTTACAGGGTGGACAGGAATCACAAATGCTTTTGGGTCGCTCAGTGCTGTGAACAAGGTGTATGGCATTTACTGGGAAAAAGTGAGAGACGACTTAATAACAACTCCTTTATGAGTCACTTGGCCCTGCTCTATCTCATACCTGCCTTTACTGGCTCAGTTGATCCAAACAGTAACTAAGGTGTTTATTGTCTTAATCTAAAAACAGATGGATTAAACTAAGAACAGGACTGCCATCTTGCATTGAACTGGATGGACCACTGGTCCAACCCTAAATTCCTACTATAAATGTCAAGCAAAGTGATTCTCCTCTGAATACATACTCCCATCTTTCTGCATACAGATTAGTGACTTTCTGCACCAGCAGCTGCACCTGAACTGTCGAACAATCCCGAGCCATTTAACAATCCACAGCAGAACTGTCTTCTGTGAATTTATTGGATGTACTAGATTTCTATAGCATCCTCTACCAAGGACTTCGTAGAGTAACCCTACTGTCTTCTTACTTTTCTGTGAATACACTAGAAACACTCTGTAGGGATATTACTACAGTATTCCTGCAGTCAATATTACAGGCTGTATGCAGACAAAAAACTACAATACTTTAGTGCAATTCATTAGTACGAATCAGAGATGATGCTCTGAGGGCTTCATAAGGAGAAGACAGTTGTGTATGATAAGCACTAATTTAGTGAACTAAATTTCATTAGTTGAGCCTGACTTTCTTGAAAGTTGGTGAGTAGTATTCTGTTGTACAGAGATATATTTGCAATGTTTATATGAAAGCAGAAAACAAATGCAAGAACCAGATTATACAGAATTTGATCCTCAGAACTCAGCTGCTGCAGAAAGCTTTCTGTGAGCATATAATTCTCTGGAATACTACAGTTTCTTCAATTTCTTTTAATCTTTTGCCATAACAAACATCCTATACTTAGCTCATTAAGGCAAAACCAAAAATCCCTCTTATTTTCTCAGTGCTGTTACATTTTCAGCTGTCATATTGCCTTTTACTGAAATTCTGCCAAATACTTCAAGCAAAGCAGAGTGAACATATAGCAGGAGACACCTCCAAGAAACACAAGTTATTTCAATATTTGGCATACATTTCTCTCAATCAACTCTGACAAAGCAGAGAGGAAGCAGAATAATACCGTGGTGTGACAGGATTTGCATTTGGCAGAGGTAGACAGTGTTTCATTCAGTTTGAGGAGATTAAAAATCCCAAGTCACTTTCCAGAAGAGCAATACCAAGATGTCTTGCTAGTGAGCAAATGCACTTTGGATATACTACATAATGGTTTTATTCTTTTCTATGTGATACTGACTTTGTCCTCAGTTTTGGCCCTCTGCATTTGACCCTTACACTTACTGTTCCTCACTGAAGAGATGATTATACCTCACTGTAAACTGAAGGTACAACTACAGTAGTTATAGGAGAATCTCTCCATTTCTTCCCTGGCACCCTCAGTCACTGACTCTGTCAATCTGAATTTATCCCACGTGATATCAAGCTTCTGTTATCCCCATTCTTACACATAAGCGATGAGTAATTAAGAGACTAGCCCATTAAAAGAATTTTATGGCAAAGAGAGTTATAGACACACTGCTTTTCTGTCAAGAAATAATTGATAAATTCCCCAGCGTGTGATCTGAAATTTGTTTAACTATCTCATCACGTTTCCCTTCATTATTTCTCTTTCAGACTAACAGCTAAAGCTGTTGCAGTTCTCTTACCAATCCTGGGAAGCTCATGGATCTTTGGGATTCTGGCCGTCAATGCCCACACATTAATATTTCAGTATATGTTTGCTGTTTTCAATTCACTACAAGTAAGTACCTGGTTGGAAAGGTTATGGCTACTGAACTGCTGCTGGGGTGCAATAAATGGATCATTAGTAATGTTTTCATATGTTTTCATTTATTGGATTTTTTTCTATTCCTACCTGTGTCTGTTAAGTGTGTACTGACCACACAGTGCTGGCAATTGTTTACTCTGTATGAAAAGAACTTTCATCCCATTCCTTAGTGTTTCCAGTAGCAATAGTTAAATAAGTTAGAGAGTGAGTTTGAGAAACAGATTACTCTTCTAGCACTAGGTATCACAGGCAAGGTTCTTAAAGGTAAAGCCAAGATGCTTCTTGCAAACTTACTAGAACAAAATTTCTGTGTCAGTTTGAGGCTTTGTTACCAAGAATTACTGAAAACAAACAGAAGTTGCTGGGAACAGTGCAGCATAAGGAGAAAAAGGAATCTGCTCTGCATGCTGCTGGAAGCAGCACGTGACTTCTTAAGACACCAATCCAGAAAAGAGTTATGTTTGGCAAAGAATGCAAGTATCTCCCTAGCTTTAAACACAGGGTCCAGTAGAGGTGTAAATCTACAGGTGCGTAGTAGTTCTTTCCCAAATAATGATTACAAAGGGAAAGAAAACATTAACTTTTATAAATCCTTTGCTACCTCCGGAACAAATACCACTGTGGTCACAAAAAGACAGCAACACCGTGCTCTTGATAGACTGATGAGAAAAGGTTAAATTTTCATCAAAAACCAAACAAACTCTATAAAAATCTGGGAGCGGATGGGAACTGTTTGCTTTACATTGAACAAGTCCAAAGATAGAAAAACCGTTCTGAAAATTTGTCAGTGATAATACCTCGGTTTTCTAATATGAAAAATATGGCTCTGGTGTTCTCCGAAGCATTTCCCTTAGCCTCTACATTTTCAAGCACAGTCAAAATTTTCTCATGTAGCTCATGACAAAAATTCTGGCTTATTTTCAACCAGATTTTCTCCTGCAGAACCCCAAAGTTTAGGAGGTGGTGTTTTACATAAAGAAGTCTAGGCAAGCTGCATAGTAACCTAATGCAGCATGTTTCTCCAGCTGGACGTTGTGCAAAATTTACCCCACTTTTCAGTATGTACAGTTACACAGTGCTGTGAGAAATACATTACAGTATGTCGTTCTTCACAGCCATTCTTTACCCTTGACCCTTTTCTCTGTTTTCAGGGATTTTTCATGTTCCTGTTTCACTGTCTTCTGAATTCAGAGGTATGTTACAAAATGTCGTTAGCAAATTTGGTATGACTGTTGTTATTGACTTGCAGCATTTTGACCCATGTTTGGCATTTATTTTACTTAACATAAGAAAGAAGAGTTTCCAAAAAGTGATAAGTGAAGGCATCTTAAGACTAAAGAAATGACACAGTCCTGGGGGCTGGAGGGGCTTAGCAGGGCACGGGCTGTGCTCTGAGGGAGGGTGTCAAAGCAGTGGCAGCAGGACTCACTCTGGCATCCCCTGCTCAGGGGCCTCCAGCTTTGTTACATCTGCAGTTCCAGAGAGGAAAATAAGCATTAATCTCAGCAAAACATACTTTAGGAGACTGCTCATGCAGTTCTTAATGGGAAACCAAACAGTGTAGAACATATTCCAGGTATTTTTCTTGGCTAGGAGCTGAGGTTTTCACAATGGACCAAGAGGCATCTTTTCACACAAAGGCTGTCTCAAAGCAGCTGGGATAAAGCCAAGGCAGAGCTGATGTTGCAGAGCAATCCCCGCTTGGCCCGCAGCTCACAGCATCCTCTCTTCCCATGGCAGACAGCAGAAAATACTCAGCAATATGCATTACTGATAATGAAAATTTCTTATAAAACCATTTCCCGCATGCCCACAGTGGGCACCATCTAGTGAATACTTACACAGCTTTGATTCTTCCACAGCTATTCCATCTGGACGCTATGGAATAGCTCTGCTCTATAGCTTGTTTTGTTCCTATGCATCAAAAGCACTCCAGCTCTTCCAAGGAGATGTTTCACTAATCAATTATAGCTTGTTAGTCAGTTCATAGCATCGAGACTGACTGTGAAATTCTTGATCTTTATTGGAATCAACTAAAGTTAAGCAGGCAGGCTAAAGGTAAGGAGGTAAAATACTTCTTTATCCTATTTTGCCTCACACTTAGAAAGCCTTTTTCCTTCTGTCAAGCATCACTTCTTACATCAAATATAAATATTTGAATCGTGGCCATTTTTCCAGAAAACTAATGAGAAATGAAATTCAGTAACATATCAGGATTTGAATCCTCAAAAAGTGGCTCACGTACAGCTAATGAGAACCACCACTTTTGGAGGGCAGGTCCTATTGGCTTTGCTGCATGCTATGCATCTCTGAACTACTCCAGCTAAACTGTGAGAATGCTTTCCTTCTTACCACAGAAGTAAAACACAGATACAGTAAAGCAAAATCTGCAGATATTTCCAAGCAGCTGGGTAAAACAGAGAGCTCTGTTCCCAGTGCTCAAGGACAAGAAATGCACAAGGAGACAGAGAAGGGCAGGCTGGCAGCTGGCTTGTATCTTCAAGGTGTCTGGGTACCATCAGGGCTGCAAGATCAGCGGGGAGAGCCTGCCCGAAGGGGCTCCTTCATACAAGGACTGCAAATACAAAGAATGTATGCTTACATATTTTTTCTTGCAAAGAAGACGAATAGTCATAGCTTGGACATTTAGGAGGCTGGGATAACCCAGATAGCACAGAAATACAGCCAGAGAAATGAGACGTAATGAGGTTATAAAATGTTTTGTATTTAATCTGTGAGTACTTGAAAAATAAAATAACTCAAGTATAAATAAAAAATGTAGGAGCAGACTTGTTTTTAGTACGTAATGTAGCTTTAAGTGACATTAATGTGAGGGAAGGTTAATGGGGATGTAATTGTAGGTGGCACCTGAGAAAATACACGAAATGTTTTTCAAAATAAATCTTCTATCTGATACCACATTTTCCTCCTACAGGTTAGAGCTGCTTTTAAGCACAAAACCAAGGTGTGGTCCCTCACCAGTAGCTCGACTCGCAACATCAACGTAAAACCCTTCAATTCCGACATTGTGAGTATTTGTCCTTTTTTTTTTTTTCCTATTGTACTTGAAAGGGTTCCACATCACATTCTGTTGAAAGAACAGGACACAAAAAGGTGCATGGATACCTAACTTAATGCATAGTGAAGAGAGGTGGAATCAGCAAGTATTATGTTGCAGCTACACTATATGTTTTGAAAGCAAACTGGTAAACTATCAAATAAAAGTAAACAGGCATTACCAGCTCTGGAGTATGGTTCGATGAGAATCTTTCCAGCACTTACAATGGAACTCATATTATGCATTCAAGCTGCATTTTGGCAATGTATCTGTCTTATGACTATGCCTTTTTGATAGGGCACTTTTACACTTAAGCCTGAGAAACAAACTCTTAAATAAATCAATGCATGTGTATGCTTTTCCAGCTCTCCTTAAATTGTCTTGCGGCAAAATATATTTGTTTTCATAAAGAGCCAGACTTCTGAAGTGATAGGTATTATTAAGCGATCACTGCCAATCACCTTAGATTCTGGCAATAACTGTTAAAAATCCTTTATGGAATATGCTTTCAAGATTCTATGACAACGTTGTAATGTAAATAGATCCTTTCAAGCTTTTATTTCATCAGACAAGAGTGGTTTAGCAAAATAAATAAATCTACTTTCTATGTTGTTTTTTCTAGATGAGTGGGAACAGGCCAGGCACAACCCCCACGAAGTTGAACACCTGGGATAAAAGCAGCAATTCAGCCAACCGCATTGATTTATCAGCAGTCTGACAGCAGAGCCAGCTTCTCAGTGAAAATCAAGCCATACATTCAGGACCTCTGACACAGTGTCCACCACTATTTTCTCACTGTTAATACCAGTAGAAAACTGCTTTTTTAATCACTGACTATTAGATTGGAAATTGCCGTGTTGTTTTCTTGACTAAACAGCCCTATTCTGTTTGTCTTCAAAACTGTACCACATTCTACCACTTGCCTGTTAGCATTATCGGTAAAAGTAACTAGCACAAATATACACTGGATGGTTTTGTCAGCATTGATGAAAACACTAGGCATGCAAAAAGGGTTTACTGCCATCTGAATCACTCCAGCTCCCAGAACAGAGGAAAGTCAGCGTACCTTGGGAAAGATGGATTTTTATGCTCTAAAATGAAATGCTTCCCATTGTGACATTGTAACGGGGCTATTCTGGTCTTGCTGTGCACACTTTGTTTACACTGATTACCTTACAGAATCCAGTTATTGAAGTGAAGCTTATTCAAAATACATAGCGTGGTGATTAATTTAAATGCTACAAAGAAACAAAGACTTGAGGGAGAAGCAAATCCAGACTGCTCAGTTCCCAGACACGGGTGTGGAATTAGCAAAGCTGAGCAGCACGTATGTCTCTGTACGCTAAACAGCACATGTAACATGTAATACTTCTAAACATGAACCTATTCGTGTTTTAGATATTGCTGTTTACAACATATCTATAGAAGGCAGAAATGGCTAAGGTTGTCCTACAGCAGTCCACACCATCTATGGCTGATCTGTGTCTGCTGACATATTGCAATGCAAACTATTTGTATTGCTTTGTCTGAAGCTTTGGATACAATCAACAACTGTTCCATCAACAGCATTTTGCAAATGCATTAATTGTAGCTTTTGGAAATCAAAACCTGGCGCTGTGACTTACGCTTCTCCTTTTACTTGTCAGATTGGGACACTGAACTTCAACCACAAAAACCTTACTCAATGGTATACTGTGAAGACAGACAGACTAGAAATAAGTCTATATATTGTTAGTGCAGGCAACTTTTAAATAGATCTCCACTGAATGTTTTGTGGTTTTAAACTCTGCTCAACACCTAAGAACTTCTGCTTTAGTACTGCTATGAAGTAACTTTCAGGGGATTTTTTTCTTTAGCCTAGTGTTTTGTATGTTCACCAAAGTGACGATCGGAGTACAAGGGGTGCAATCTGGGCTGTGCCAGTGATGCAACCTTCCAGCTGGGGTAAAGCAGGCTGTAAGCCCCAGGGGTGCTCAGAGTCCCTAAATACATAAAATACTGGTCTAGGATGTACTCAGCAGCCAGAGTCCCCAAAGTAGTTTTCAGTGATGATGAGACTCCAACACAGAGTGGCTGTGCCATGTCTCCTTGTCCCGAATGTCTCTGCACACACCTGGCTACCAAACAACTACAAAAGGAGGACATCTGGTCCCAGTGAATCTAGCAAGATATCTGCTCCTGATTTCAAAGAGAAAAGATATTTGTGCTGTGATTTGCAGGGTAGGAATTGCTTATTGCACAGTAAAGTC
This sequence comes from Numida meleagris, assembly GCF_002078875.1. Taxonomy (NCBI): domain Eukaryota; kingdom Metazoa; phylum Chordata; class Aves; order Galliformes; family Numididae; genus Numida; species Numida meleagris. The sequence goes on along the minus strand of NC_034422.1, from coordinate 3,222,676 downwards.
GTGAAAAAAAATAGATCAATTGAACTTTAGGAACAGAAAGCATTCATCAATTAGGACTGAATTTAATGAAAAGTTTTATCCAAAAGCAATGGAGTTGGAAGTTTAGAAAGCATTGATACATTTCATTTGTTAGTGATCCAAAACAAGTTTTCTCCATGTTTCCTGCCTGCGCTAATATAAAACGAACTATTTCTGTTTGGTTCCAGCTTTTCCATCCCCTGTGCTTCCTCTCCATCCTTCCCAAGACTTGGTATGGTCACCAAACTGAAACCCTGCAGTCCACCCATGTCTATCTGTGGCTACAAATTAAAACAGTCTACAGAAATTATTTTGGTTGCTCCAAACATGAGCTGAATTTCTGCAGCTAGAACAGAGCAGAATGTGACACACTGCACATACACACATATGTGCATCAAATTATAGGCTTCTAATCTTGCGTTGCCAGTCGGTACATAAACTCAAGTTGCTGACAGCTAGAGAGGGTCAGTAAAAGCTAAACATCTAAATGGCTATGTCCTTCTTTCAGCATTTGTGTATAGATTTTCCTTTTTTTTTGTTAGCTGGACTGTCTTTCAGCTGTACAAATATATTGACTCTCTTTGGTCTAAGAATGTTAGGGTTTTTTGTTCGTTTGTTTGGTTTGCCCCAATACAGTAGACGGAGCCCTCAGAATGTATGGAGAAGACTGTAACTGTACTGTGATAGCAGAGTTCAAAGTGTCTATTTTGTGTGCAGACAACATATTTAAGCATATTTTTTGATACTGGAGCATGTGTTTGTGTTGTTTTTTTTGTCTGTTTGTTTTAACACTGTGATCATGGATATCGATTTAAACCCTCCTTCATAACTTCTATTCATTGTAGTGTAACATAAAAAGGGCATATCAAAGATTTTTTTTTAATCTTATTTTTGAAGACTTATTCTCTCTACACAGCTTTCATTGAATGCAATTCCTCCTGTGCTGGCTGTATATTGGTCACCTATATCGCTGCCCAAGATCCAACTGAAAACAACACATGACATACAAATGACAATAGCAAATGACAGTGATACAAAGAGCTAAATCTGGGTTTCATCCAGGTATATAGCATATTTTAAAATTGTTTACCAAAAAGAACAAGCAGATGTTTTTGGTTTTGTACTTCAAAATGTGACATTAATGTATTATATATTGAGGGAGCATTATTATCCTGTATCTACTGAAATCCACTGAGGATAACCTGTGTCCCATGCTTAACTTTTGAATATGACTTGTGATGAAGCAGTATACGTCTTGTTTATGTCACATGAGATTAGGAATTAGAACATGCTATTTATATTAGTTTGGGGCTGGGGTTTCTGATGTTTTTGATAAACTGATTAAAAAAACCCACAAGAAATGTTTTCCATAGCCATCTAAATCTGTTCTTTTTGTTTGATTCAATGTATTTGTTGTTAGTGAATGCAGCAAATGTACTGAATAAGAAATGTACAAATGAATCTTTAAACAGTCTCTTTCTGTCCTCTGCCTTCTAAGCCTGGAAATCTTGCGGTTTATTTATGGGCTTGTATACTGTGGCTTTTGCAATATTTTTTTTTCAGGACAGCATCATTTTGTCAATGGTATGAAATCTTAATTGAATGAGATGTGCGTTTTAAAATATGTAATGTAGCAGGAATGACTTTGCCAGTAAGTAGGAAAATAATTTAGTTTTGTTGTGTTTTTTTTTTCCTCAGATAAATAAGAAATCTTAATTTCCTAAAATAATTTTGTATTTGTTCAAATTATTATTTTGACATGGATTATAAAGAACAGTATAAAAATTATGGTTCCCTATGAGTGCTAACATTGTGCTCAAACAAGCAGATCTCAACTCATATGAGAAGTCCTACCATGCGAGTCATCTGGTCTACCATGGCACAGGTAAAATGCAGACAATATTTCTGCACTACAGTTTATGCCTATGGAATATACCAAGCACAGGCATACCCTCCCCTTTTAGGTAGATTTCTGAAGCACCTGATGCTTATTATTTCTTCTATTCCAACTATTTCAGCAGACTGGTCAGCATCAAGGCCTAGGTAAAAAAATGACATTTATGGATATGACAAACAGAGCCAACAGAGTATCAGCTTCTGTCTCAGAGGGAAACCACCTCATTCTACCAGATCTCTGAATATAACAGAGACACAGAGAGAGCGCACGCATACATTTTGTCTACATGTATGTGTATGTACACGTGTGTATGGTTGTATGGATTCAAATATATGCAAAGTATGAGACTTTCTGAAGTCTCCTCCCATCATCACACCAGCATCTTCTTTTCTGTGATTACTGTCTGCGACTGGCTGCAGAATTTGCTGTACAGCGGAGGGGGGCACATGCCACAGTTAATTTTCCATGGCATTTTGCATTCTGCAGCCAAGTAGCTGTGGCAGCTGTCAGCTCTCTCCAGTTCCCCATGTTTTGGATATCTGGGAGCATAGGCTTGGTTAGAAAGGACATCGTTTCAGGAAAAAAACAGGGTTTTGTCATTGTTCTGCTCATACCCTGCTGCATGACCTTCAGCAAGTAGCTTTTCCTGACTATGTGTTTATTCCATCAGGGAAATGAAAATAATTACACTGTCCTCTTCGTTAAGTGCTTTGTAACTCACAGTTGACAAGCAGAGTGCTTATTACGTAGGTCACTCCAAAAGTAACACCTCCTATTTATTTCCATATAAACAACAACATATTCTAAGAGCACAATAACACTATTTGATAGAGCAAATTCTCAGCTACTATTTTTAACACAGTCACCACCATTGGCTATGCATTTCCACCAGCGATGCTGTGCTCATAAATATCTGTGCCAGCAGAAGTGATCCACTGTTCCATAGTGTTTCACCACACACCACCTCACTGTGCTCACATCCACCGTTTGGTGCCCGTAAACATTCAGCAGGCATCAGTGAATATTAATGGCTGCAGTTCTTTCTGCATGGAGGAATTCAATTCCACACCTTTGCTCCATATGCACTCCCCTGTCAGATGCCACTCAGTCAGTGTGCCCCTCTGCTGCCATCTGTCACACGACAACAACGTGATGGAATATTGGTGGGAAGGCTCAACCTCTACCACCATGCCACCAACATCCACCTCTGATGTCGTGGGCCAGCATAACAAAACCGAGGGCATTACTTTCAGAGCAGCCCTGTTTTCAAGGTTAAAGCTAGCTCTAATGTAATAAATAGGCTGCCAACTGCCTCCTCTGCTGCACAGCTGTGTAGATGTGGGGTATTGATGGAAAGTTAATGGCAGGGGAATTTTGTGGTGTTGAATAACAAGATCAATTGTATCTAGGAAAGTTATAGATTGGAATTCAGATGGGAAGCATGTTTCATCACCTTTCAATACTCATTACAAAGAAACCTCACTTCCTTTGTAAACATTCAAGTCATGTAGCAACAAATACATAAAGGAATGCTCTCTGTGAAATAGAGATTTTTTTTTATTTTTATCACTTGTGTCAGAATAGTAAATTAGATAATTTTAGCACTGGTTTACATAATGTTTGCCTTTAAAAATATTTTCATTATATCTATGTTATGCTTGGATGACTCAGTGCAGTCTATGCCATGGATAGTTATTGCTATAATTGCCCTTGTTCACACAATTTTCTTTCTCAATAATCCCATATGTTCCTGGAATTCAGAGACCATATTTCATCTTGTCAAGGATGATTACAACACTAAATGTAGCACTGACACCAGCGTATTCACCAGGTGCTGACACATGACAGAAACACAGAGTCTTAAGGGTGGCTTTTAGGCACTATTCAGTGCATCTGTAGGAAACAGTTTCCTTGACCAGCTGCTAATTTGCTGAGGACAATCGCCTTAGAGCAGTTTCAGGCTGGCTAACTTACCTTATAACAAAGGCAACCGAAACTTTCTCTCTCCACTTTGCTTCCTGTGGTTAATGCAGGCTGCAATGGGCATTGCATGCATCCCTTAAGCAGCCTCCAAGTTTAGCACTTCCTTATTTCTTACAAACAAGGAATAAAACAACTCAAGCAAAAACTAAAACAAAAACAACCCAACTTTGAGGCACAATAATCAATTCTGTCAACTCTGTCATTACACAAGGTTTGTTTTAGTCTGTGCTCCTAATACCCTGGATGAAAATACGCAACAAAACCAAAGCAATTTTTCACCCTACCAGTGTCTCAAGCTAAGCAGCAAAGACGAAAGACTACTTGGAAGATCTCAGCCTTATATAGTAGGATTTGGCAAATTAAAGTACGTTATGTTGATGACAGAATGTTTTCTGATGGCTGTTTTGTTTCAGATTCTGCACAGGCCAACTGAATGTGAGCACATCTTCTCACTTGGCCATTCATGTATCACTGATTTGTCATATCTTACTGCCTTCAAAAGGAAAAAAAAATAATGGAAGAGAGATGGGGGGGGAAATGGGCATGTGTTTGTAGAGGGAACAGGGCAAAGCTGAGTTCTCACACTGTGCCCTGGCTCTTTCATACTCTGTTGATGACCGCACAGGAGGCTTAGGGATCCAGGCACGTGGGCTTAGCATCTGTGGCTATGTGTGCAGACACCTTTCTGCAGCAGCAGCAAAGTGCATAACTGTTAAAAAAAAAAATAAATCTGTGGATTACATGTCAGAACTGGTAAATTTAAGATTGTAAATTACCATTAAGCATTACACATTAAAATCTCACATGAGTAGTCAGCCCCACGCTGGAGGGGCATTTTGGAATTTAATCTCATTCCTAAAATGCTGTCCTTCCAACATTCAAAAAAAGAGAGAAACCAAGAGAAGGACACAATCTACTCGTACAAAAATAACTTTCATTAAAAAAAAAAAATTCTCTTTTCTTCTTATGTCATCTTAAGGAGAGTCTCTTCCCCAATTAAAAATACAGATTGCCCCACAGTGGTTAGGAGTCTGCACTGCTTACATTTTGCGAGGGAGAGCACAGCACTTCTCAGCACAGTACAGCACAGCTGCAAAGCCGGCTATGTTACACGTCTTTCACCTATCTGCCACCGTGTACTTGCTGCCTCCTTCCACAGTGCTGTCAAGGAACTTCCTCTCTCTCAGACCCATTAAGGAAAATGAATAATCACAGGAAAAGTCATGTCAATGCATTTGTCACAGACAAAAAAAGCCACACCAGTGAAGCAACGCAGCCTTTTCTTCTTTTCCAGTAGGGGGGCAGGAATCACCCGGAGTCTCACAAATCTGGATTCTACAGCGTGGCTGGTAAAAACGTGTGAAAGCCGCGCTCTGCTTGTCTGAAGTGTCTCCAGTGTACAAAGCACTTTTGTCAAAATCAGTTATTATTTACACCTTCTGAATTGCCTGCCTCAAACACTCAATACAAGATACTGTATACTGATACTGATTTTGTGCTGCAAAATAAAATAACTCGTGCTGTGTTCTGCCATGTTAAGAGCAGAGCTTATTTGGATCAGAGTAGCCACCTCGGAGGATTTCAGTGCATAGCAAAGGGTAATGTTTGTGCTATGGCTTCAAAAAAGTCACTTCCGTGGTAATTTATCTTTGAATCCAAGGTGGGTGAAATCAAAGGAACTTGTGAAGCCAAACTTATTTCCTAGTCTGCTGCAGTACGAGGCCTACAGAAGGTGCAGGCACTGCGGGCCCAGGCACTGACGAGCCTGAGGCACTTGCTGCCTCCTGCACTCACAGCTCTGTGCTCAGCTCAGGCTGCGGTGGCAGCCCCACATGTGTCCAACAGCAGACCCCGCAAAAGCTGGGGGACAACCTGAGTACCTCTGAGAAAGCACGAGAGAAGAAATCACCGCTAGTCCTGCTTCCTGCAAGCACTGAGGTCTGGCACTCAGGCTGAAGGCTCCTCCCTCTGCCATCCCCTCCCTCCAGCCACCAGAATCCCTCTGCAGATCTGACGCACACGCACAATCTCAGTGAAATAATAGTTCATCTTTCCCCTGTAACTCTCACATTAATGCACGATGACGAGCAGCAAAGCATTTTGTTGAACAACTTCTAATAACACTTTCTCCTTACAAAATGCTTGGTCCTGTGAACACCTAATGGCTCTATCTGCAAAAAAATGCAGTCCTTCCTGCAGTACAATAATTTAACTTACTTAGAAAGAAATATCAGATCATCTTCTTCCTCCATATCAAAGCTCTTCATTTAGTAGAGCTATTTTTCAGACAACAGCGTCAGTAACGCCACTATGAGAAATGTTAACTGGAAGCTCAGACCAGCTTACCTCCAGTTTTCCTTCTATTTACTATAATTTGTGAAACACTGTACCTCCCAAGTTGGGCAAGTAAGAGCTTAGAAACTCGTAATAAGAAAAAAAAAAAAAGGAAAATAAACAGAAAACTGCTATGCTGATTGAGTAATGCAAAGGCGGAGTGTAGTCTGTTTAGGCCAAGGGCCACAGAGATCAGCTCACTTTGTCCAGCAGAAGTAATATGCATTGTACACATATGTGCTGAAGAAACACACCTTCCAACTCTCCCTTGTTGCCAGCATGGGAGAGTTCAGCCAAAAATATCTGATTTCAGTCCGTGCAGAGCAGGTGGGACGCAGGGGGTGTGCCAGTGTGCACATCAGCCCCCGTCCCTGGTGGAAAGCTGTCCCTGCTGAGCTCACTGCCCATGGGGAGGTCAGAAGCAGCAATATTTCCTGTTCTGCTAAATAAGGCACTCCCATAAATCACAGAAGCAGTCACCTGCTGCCAAGGCCAAAACCATTGTTATTCCTTCATCTTATTCCTACCAGAAAATAATAAAATTCTCATACACAGCATTTTGCTACAGCAACATAATGTATTGTCAGTGAAGTCAAGCCCGATCTGCTTCTGTCTGAATCAGTGCAAGAGCTCTCTCATCCACTCTGTTGCTGTTTCAGCAACTATTTTATTTCTATCTCAGTCTAACAGAGATCTCCTTGCTGCTGTCTTCGGGTGAGTCAAAAAGTTTAAAACAATTGTAAACTGGGTCACATTGTGCCAATAAGGTTGTAATCCATGTTAAAATCCCCCTGTTTAAGCAACCTTCAGGGGTGAGTGCCACTAAAGACCTAACAGCTTGACAGATGCTTGAGAGCCAGGAAACTTTGTAGAAAGAGAAGCTGAGAGGTGTGTTGTGTTTGATGTTCCTCTTAGCTGCATCAGTTACTGTGCTCAGATCCGTGTGGTTCCTCTGCAGAGCACAGGGGCTGGATCAGAACTCTAGCCCCTTGTTTTAACTGCACAGACAGCATTCCAGTTCGAAGCAATTTGAAACATAAACTTCTAATCTATTAGCTGCAAACACATTTTTTATTCCTCACTGTATTTTCAGTTTGAATTGTATTTCTAGTTTGTGAAATTTTAAACAAAACATATTTAAAACTCCCAAATTCCAGATATCTCAAGTATTTGACAATTAAGATTCTTTTTGAAGGGTATTACTAGGCACCTCCTGTAATGCTTTAAGAACTTCACTGACCTATTTATTTGGCCACTTGTGTAGTCATTCCCAAAACTATTCTGTTTCATTTATCTGGTTTTATCCACTTAAGTGAAGCCAGCACAGATGTTATAAATCATAGGCATTTATTTCCTACATGGTCTACAGACACTGCTGCTTTTTGCAGTATTAATTCTGGGACTGGTACAAGGAAGAGGACATGTTACGACCACTTCTACCTTCTGCTTTTTTTTTTTTTTTTTCTGGCAGACGGTTGGTTTTATACAACAAAATTAATTACAACTCACACTGTATTTGTCTAGGACGTGTGGGGCAGCTGGTCTCTGTTTATGGTAATCAAATACGTTCACAAGTCTCGTTTCCTTCTTCATTTTTTTGCTGCTTACTTCCCTTCCCATAAATATCTGTTCAGTTTATTTAACTCCTCAGGCATTTCTTACTCGCTCTTGCCAGCACTTACATCAGATACTGTAAACGTTCATTTCTGCAGTGCCTACATTCTGCTTTTTTCCTTTAAGATTTGCATCTGCCACACTCATTTGCCACGGCTGTGCCTGGCTGGGGAGACTGAGGTTATGTGAAATTTGAGGTTATCTGTAAAGCCCAGGTGGTAAAGGGTTTATTTGCAAACACTCATTTGCAGGGATGCACACCTCTGAAAACACCCCCTTCATGATCCTCTGAGATTGGGAAGTGCTGTGCATTGGCCTCAATTAAACAATTGCTGAGGGCCTGTCTCCTGCAGACTCCTCTACAGCTACAGCCAACCCTGCAGCCCCGGGAGGGCTTTGGTTCAGCTCCTTACCTCTCCCCTCTGCTTTCTGGCTGGAGTTGGTTTCAGCACCAAGTGAAGGCAGGAGCCATTCTGCTCTCGCTAGTGCCTGCTGGGCTGGCCCCACATTTTGGTCAGCAGTTCCTTGCTGAACATGGCCTGATGTTGCTTTGATGTGTTGAATTTTGCTTAAGTTGGATGCTGGGGTTCTGAAGATGCCAGTTTCTTTGGAAGATGTTTTTTTCCATAGATAGATGAAGGACACAAGCTGATCTAAATTTATTACAACTTGTTCCAAGACAGTTCTCCAAAAATAATTCATATTGCAGAAAGAATACTTTGCCCCAGAAGTATCAGAAGCCCTTTAGAAGCAGCAACAGAGAAGGTGGCATGTAATGGGGATATGCAAAGGAAGGCTGAATGGAGTGCTACAACGAAGACTGTATTCTTCTTTATCACTGAGAACACAGCAGAGTGCTGGAGGGATGGGGTGATGTTTGGGCCCCGTTTTACACCCCTGACTTGAGGCAGGCTCTGCTTGGATGCTTCCTTTGGTTCTCTCCAGCCTGATTTCGATCTCTGCTGTTTGATAGTCTGCAAGGGCACAGCAAAGAAAGGATTTATTTGAAGCAGAAAATCATTGATTTTGACCTGAGATTCATGACATCTGGGTTTACCCTGCCTCAGATATGCAAGCTGTAATTTGCTGCATTTTCATCCCGGTTGCAGAATGTGCTCAGACATCAGCAAGGCCATAGGGGCTGCTCCCAGTCCTGCCTTGCTCCAGCAGCAGGTCAGTGGTCTCCATGGCAATCCAAACCGGTACAGCTCTTAAAATTGATCTTCTTATTAACAGTTTTGTTGGTATTCAAGAGAAATAAAAAGCTCCCTTACTGAAGGTTCAAAGCTCCTCTCACATAAGCTACATGACAAGAATCTTCTAATTAGCGACTTGTCCCAGGCCAGCTACCAGTGCTTGCACTCATTTGCCTCCAACTTCTGCCAGAGACTCCAACTTCCCTGGTCTCACATCAGTCCTCTAGGCCAGCAGAAAATGACAAATTTTTGCCACTAACAGCAGTAAGATGTGGATCAGGCCTTGACTCATGCTAGTTCCACTGAAAAGGACACTAATTTTTGGTAAAGAAGGGAAAGACAGCATGTTAAAATGTATCAGTTAGAAATGAAGAGGATAAAAGGCTTTTGTTTCTGCTTTTTTTTTTTTTTAAATAGAAACAAACGAACAAAAAGAATAAAAGAGAAATAAAGAAAAAATTCTCCACAATCTACCAGTCATTACATTATTCAGTGTTCCTGGAAAAAAGACATTCTGGCTTCTGATCCAAATTACAGATAAAAGTTGGCAACAAAGAAAATAGGGTAAGAAATGTTCTTTTATATAGGGAAGGTGGGAGAAAAAACATGTCTTGTTATCTTGCTCAGAGCAGCATAGTTCTCTGACAGAAAAGGTGATGTTTACACTCAACCTTATGAGAAAAAGTAGATAAAAGAGAGAAAGAGGAGGCAAAAAGTGGGTGAGAAAGAAAAGAACATATTTTTCCCTCACTTCAAACTGGAAGGCCAAGCCCAAGGAATCTGTGATTCTGCACTCAGCACATTTTTAATTTTGGCTAAGCACAGACTCACTGGATGAGCTGAGGAGGCTGTAGTCCTTCTCTCTCAACTACTGCTATGTGGTGAAGCATGCATCCTTCAAGTCATGCAGTGCTGATTCAAGTACATGCTACCCAACACTGCCATCCAGACCAGAGCTAAGCAAAGTGCTTTATATTAGATACGAGCACAAACATCACACCAGTATTTACGTCAGAATTTTAGAATAGTATTCTAATAACTTCCAGCTCTAGTGCAGTAGAAATTTCCCTTACGCCCTTACCATATTTGTTACTGATAACATCCTTTTCCATACAGTTAAGAGGAAGAATTAAGAGCTTACATCCAGCTGAACGTAAATGAGTCATACACATCCCCGTCAGAATCTGTTCAAGAAGTGATTTGTGACTACCTTCTCTCTGCCTCTCATTCAGGTAGAGATCATTAGAAAAGATTTAATCAAGAATGAGTAATGAACTTGACAGAAGCTGGCCTGACAAATGAAGGAATCACTTGACGCTGTATTTTTCAAGTTAGACCTTACATTTTTTATGAAGTTAATACAGCCCCAGTTATCTATTTCAGCTGAACTCTTGTTTCCAAGTACGTCAAACTGTAAGTCAGATGCAAGTCTGCTTCTCTTTGGAGATCTCTGCAGGCACATGGGAAACTATCAATGTGTATATGTGCATTTAAACAAACATCTGAAAATCTGAGGCATTTTGTCCCTAATATCAGAATTGTGTACCTGCAACCTTGCTGCAAATTGTAAATCTAGGATGACTTGAAAGCTACCAGTACTTAAATATTTGTAGTTTTATCAGAGAAATGAGTCTTGGAAGAATCGACAATCAATGAGAAACAACATTAATTAGCACAACATGGTGGCGCAAACTGAACAGTATTTGTACCAGAATGAATACCAGCTCAGGTGACGTCAGAACTAATCAGAACGTCTTTTTTATGGATGAACACACCACCTGAGAGAGAATACCTGTTTCCTAGACTTCTTCGTAACTTTGCATGAGAGACAAGCAATGCTGCTGTTTTGCCTCTGAAGGTGGAAGAGCTGTCTTGGCGCATCAGTGGCATGGAGGCTGCCCCTGTAATATCTGCTTGGAAGTGTTGAAAAGAATCTAAGCTAGGTATCTTAAGCATTGGGCATGCAATGTAGCCATCATTGGCACCACTTATAGTGACTTAGATGTGGGCACGCTGCAAGGAAGACCGCTCCTCTGCAGCTTTCGAATAGGTCATTTACTGGGTAGAAATGGAAGGTGGTCTGAACTGTGCTGAATGTCAGTAAAACTTCTTAGGTGCCAAAGACTTTTCAGAAAAGCCAGGCAGAGCTATTCTAAAGCTAATTTCACCTTAAGTGGGAATATGGACAGAAACTAGACATTCATCCCAAAGGTGAAAATCCCATATTTCATCTGAAAATTTACTCTGTTACACATCACAGAACAGGCACACACATAATAAAGGGATAAAAATCTAACAGTGAATATGTATTTCAGTGTTATAAGGACCTAAGCATATTCAATACTCTTATAGCACCCATCTCAGCATGTTTAGCCAGAAGCACACTCTATCTACGCTTGTGTTCTCATTAGCAAGTTTACTGGTCAATTAAGTATTCAGGAAAGAGCCTTTGATATGTAGTGAAAAAAAATTTGTCCGCTGTGAAATTCTGGTTAGCATAGCCTCCCACTCCATTTGTTTTCAGGAAACTGGAATGTAAAAAGACACAGGTCATGTTTGCTTCCACTTCATTTCTGCAGTAACGGCATGTGCCTGGTGTAATCATTTAAGATCGTCACAGAATGCGTGCTTAATTCTTTTATGGTGGAAAAACAAAGACAGCCTTTTTAGGGACAATACTGAAAATTTTGCAGTCAATTAGAATGCTACAGTGGAACAATAGAAGCTGTTTCATCATAGCTCAGTTTTAATAGTCAGATAAATGGGAGAAAGATCCAATGCTACTCTTGTAGAGCAGCACAGACTTAAAAATAATTATTTTTGTGGGAGCATTTACACAAAATTGTAAATAAAAATATAAATGAATATCAGATACAGAGGAATGATACTGACCACATCTAGAGAACATGAAACCTACTGTGGTTTTTCCTATATAGTACTTAATCTTTCTAAATGGCCAACAGCATGGAAACTACAATATTACAACTATGCTGAGGTTGTTGTATCTCATTTGAGGAATACACCACAGACTAAAACATATACATAGCTCTATCTCCAAAAATCCTCCTAAAGCTTGACTAGGATTCTTATCTTGCATTTGCATTATTGTTAATTTTCCTGCAACTCTTCCAGTTCAACAGAGAAAGGTGAAGCATAAAAAAGCAGGCTGCCATAAAGACTGTCTCATACAGGATGAGAAATTTTGTGATACAAACGTTTTGCTTACAGAAAGGCTAATGACATTTTTGAACAAATATCTGCCACATTATTCAAAGATTGAGAAAAAATATTAGTAATATGTTAGAAATAGTACAAATAACTAAATGCCATCCCATTTTAGTTAGTGACTCCTTCAGTTTGAAGCCAAATGGAGTTAGTGGGTGGAAAGACTTACCACTACTTCAATAGGATTTATGTCATATGTTTCTCTTATTCTGGAACCGGATGAACTATTGACATTTATTAATTACTTCATAGTAACTACCATTCTTCAGACTGTTTGCTAAAACTTTGTAACAAATAGTCATCATTTGCCATTTACAAGGCATTTTTGTTGCATGAGTCAAGTGGCTTCTGTTCTACTAAGAAGTGACTAATAGCAAAAACACCGAGTACTGAAAAAATGGAAAATTAAAATAAATATATATTGTATCAGCTGGAAACCATTTAATCACTTATTGGACCTGTTAAAATGCAAATAAATAGGAAAACGTGCAGCAACATAACTTCTGGTAAAAATTCAGAGTAAACTGCCCTCACGCTGTCATGACAACTTCTCATATTTAGGTCAAACACTTGAACGTTCAAGGGAAACAAACACACAGATCCACTTCAACCAGGGTTCACCGCTGAATTCAAATAAATAACGTGATACGCTTTTGTTCTCATTATTCATCTCAGTATATATTTGTGGTTCTCTAGCCACCAGCAAGAAGATCAGAGCAAGTCATTATTAAGTAAGACATCAATTTATAGCATGTGCCATTTAACTTCAAAAAAAAAAAAAAAAGCATTTATACAGAAATGCAATTTCCAAATGGAAATGTAAGAAGAGAAAGAAAGCTATTTGTGGAAAGCAAGCATAGAGACTGTATATTTGGATTATTACCATTCCATACATGAGAAGAATTTCTTTCTGTATCTCAATATTGTGTTTTCATATCTCCTGGTGTGAATCTTATTCTAGCTCTGTGTCACGCTGATCCATCCACTCTCTAATGAATACATTAGGGACATTTCCAGGCAATGAGGTGAAAAAAAGAATTCTTTGCAGCAAGGTATGTTCTCTGAAGTGTATCTTCTTCCTCATGCTGCATTTCATCATGAAGAAAATTCCCTTTTATTTCCAGGGCAAATGGAGAAAAACACCTCAGTCACATTATCCAAGCAAGATGCTATGAAACAAATGCACTGGAGACTTGCCCAATCCAGGACATTTTGAAGCAAAAGGCAAGAGCTTACTCTATATATGTAGTTCACATAGTACTCCAGATCTAGATTTCTGCTTACTGCCTTGAGGTTCTATTGTAACACAATAGTAAAGACGACCGTGATAATAATATCACAACAATTACCAAAGAATATTAAGAATTTATATCTAGAAATAGTACAGTTATTTCTAGTTCACCCACAACCTAACAGGTTCCTTAATTTCCCCTAAAATCATCACTACAGTTCAAGTAGGAAGCTGAAGAATGAACAAACAAAATAGCACTGGCTTACACATTTGAGTCAAATTCGTGACTCTCATCCACACACCAGTCTTGTAAAATGCAGTCTTGTCTAGTAGGTGTGGAACCCAGAAAATCCCCCTTCCTCAGTGTCACACACTTACGACAGCAGAGGTGAGATCTAACCTCAGGTCTCAAGGAAGGCAGGTCTTTTGCTCTCCGAGAATGAGCCCTTCCCTTCACCCTGCCCCTACTATGTCACAGCTCCAGCTAAGCCGGTACTGGCTGCCTGCTCATCTGCATGGCAACCTTGGCACAGCCATGAACGTGCTGCCAAGTATGAGGTAATTGCAGAAGATTCCTCTTTGGTAACAAATGGCAGCCAGTGGTTTGCCTTTCCCTCCCTGACCACACTTAAGGATCTTCCCTCTGACAACACTATCATTTCTAAATGTTATGCCGTGATGTAGAACATATCAAAGGATCTACGAAGGATAAAATGTCTGCATTAACTTGCTTAGATTAATTTGGTTCCTTAATCTCCGAATAGGCTTCAAATTTTTAGTTAAGTTTTTGATAGAAGCTAAACTTCCAGTGTTTTATTAAAAGGAAACAGAATTGTTGACAGCTCACATTACTTGCAAACGCTGCATGTATTTACCCATTCAGACTAGATTTCAATTTACATAAAACTTCAGGACCATTGTCAGCATTTTAAAAAACTGACTAAAGCGGAGGGAGTGTAACAAATACACCCTTACCCAAACAATGACAAATCCAGAGAAAGACTAGAACAAACTCAGAGCAATCATTGAACACTGATGAAACCACATTCAGCTTCACATTAAGAATGTGATTCTCAAATCTTGCTAGGTGGCTAGGATTTACACCTCCAGCTAGTGAGATGGCTCAGAGTCACACTTGGAGTCACACCATAGTTATTCCCCTCCTTCCAGGCACTCCAAAAGGCCCGAGAGGTCCATGGGATGCAGTGTTACAGTAGCAGCAGAGTTTCTCCAACCCCTTCAACTGGCCCCTGCTTTTCATTTCTGTTCTAAACAAAAGAAGAGGGGAAAGAACTGAAGGCTGGTATACTCCAAAACACACGTGTACTAAAATGAGGTCTAGAATTGAAAAGTCAAGCGAATATCCCTCTCAGATCTATAAATGCCTTTAGAATAAAAGCAGAACACTACAAACAACCACACATTAACAGAACAATCTAAAATCCATTTATTACTGGAGCAAAGAGCAGCCAGCTGCCACACTTCAGACACTGTGGCTAGAGACCCTTCTCTCAGGTAGGCATGAGCAATGAAGGCTATTATCAACAACATGCTGCGCTGGAGTACTTGCTGGCTTTGACTCTTTTAACTGTTAAAGCAGGGCAGTTAGGGCTGGAGTAGAGTGTGCAGGATAGAGCATTATCTGCTCACAACCACTGCAAGCTGCTTAGTGTTTTGCTTACAAAGAGCATTAAGGGCTAGTCTCTTCATGCCTTTGATACGAGACATGAATGGGCGGCACTATCAGGCAGTGGCACTGGACGTCTCGGGAGCACAGGAGCTGTCACGCAGCCCAAGGCAGAGCATTATTTCTGTGGCCTGATTATTTTTTCTATAGGTACCTTCCTGCAGTTCTGCACACCTTTCAGGATACACAAGCAGAGAATCACTCCTCATTTACAGAAGGATAAAAGGCGTTTGATCACTATCTCTATATACTAATTAGCTCCTATTCAATAAACAGCATGGACACTTTTGTGATTTTTGCTTAAACTGAATTCAAGCCTAACCTGTGCAGGCACTTCAGAATATACTGCTGAGTACTTAGTTAGCTGTATCTTTAGGCAGCCAGTTCAATTTTTTTCATGCCATTGCACTAAGCATCCCAAAGTCTAAAGGATTTGAACAGCTAAATCCCACTTTCATAAGTGACTAGGCAGCTGGAAGCCAAGGAGTAAAAGGCACTGAATGGGCCTTAAAGTTTAAATCGCACAGGCACAGACATGAAAACCTCCTTAACTCCTGAAATGCAAATGGATACCTAGAAAGACGTTCAAAAAGCAACTGTAGTCTAACTTCTGCTTTCAAAAGATGCATTTGAAGTTGCAATCATGTGGTTTTGGCCCCCTGACACTTAAATGATATGACTTAGATTCCTAAATCAGCTAGAAGCTTTCAGAAATCTTTCTTATTTCCTTTCTGCAAAAAGGAACTTATAATAATATGGGGGGGAGGTTCTAAGGCAGCAGTAATCTTTTAATGCATTATGTTTTTAGATTGTTGCACACAGCTGTAGGCAGGTTGTTACAAATAGATTTTGCTGCAGTTTAATTTTTGCATTTGAAATTTAACCTTTAAAACAATAGCAGTCAATAGATTTTCATTATTCTCTTTGTATCCTTGCAAAAGGATAAGAAATCTCATTCAGTTCAAAATCATTTTTATTGTCCATTGATATGTATAACCAAAACCTACAACAACTAACTTCCCAGATAAAACTAATAAACTAAGAGCACCTCATTAGAATCCTGACTACTGCAAAAACAGGCACTAGGGGAGACTGATTCACCGAGGTGAAGGAAATCTCCATTGTAGCTACATTTTCATAGTCTCTTTGGTTAGGATAAGCTGACAGTTATGAAAACCCAAGATAAAGATATATGATATTTAGAAATGGCATCTAAGTCATTATTCCAGAGAATGAGCAGAGTAAGTGTGTTATCAATCCTGGGTTCTTAGGCCTACTTAATTGCTGTCAGTAAATCAGTAATTATTTATGTAGCTTCTTTACAGTGTCTAACTAAAGGGTTCAAATTATTTATCACACAGCTGCCTTCATAATAAATTCAAAAAAAATTTTTTTGCTAAAATATGGCGTACAACAGCACATTTACTTTGGGAACTTCTGTTGTCATATAGTACATTATGCAGTACTGCATTTTGGGTTCGGCACAGTGTTTTCAGTGAATGTGTTAGTTACCAGCCAGTGCCTGGCAATATCAGCTCCTCTCCTGATGGTGTGAACTAGGCAGAACAGACATGCATAAAGCTGCAGGTACTCAGCACATTACAAACCAGTAGGGATGGGTGTGACAGCCAGCTCGAGCCCTCCCAGTGACTTTGCATTCCTAGGGCAGCCGAGGTCCAGAGTCACGCAGTACATGCAGCGTCACAGCACCATGCAGCACACAGCGTACTGTTACTGCTTGCTCACCTTGATATCCTCTGGCCCATGAGGTATGCCATGTAGGACATGGCTGTACTACAAGTATTTGTTACTATTTTGTTAAAAAAAAAAAAAGTTTTCTAACTATAGAACATCCTGGAGACTAAACAGATACAAATTACATCAAAAATTACATTCTCTCCCAGAAGAAGGCAAGCAGAGGGCCACAAAGATGATTAAGGGCCTGGAGCATGTCTCGAATGAGGAAAGGCTGAGTAACCTGTGTCTGTTCAGCCTGGGGAAAAGAAGGAGCAAGGGGGGATCTGGTAAAAGTTTATAAATATCTAAAGGGAGGCGGGAGGCAAACGGATGAGGCCAGGCTCTTCTCAGTGGTGAGTAGTGGTAGGACAAGGAGCAATGGCCTAAAACTTGAACATAGGAAGTTCTGTACTAACATGAGGAAGAACTCCTTTACAGTAAGGGTGATGGAGCACTGGCACAGGCTGCGAGAGAGGCTGTGGAGTGTCCTTCTATGGAGATATTCAAGGCCCAGCTGGACGCCGAGCTGTGCGACTTGTTGTAGGGAACCTGCTGTAGCAGGGGGTTGAACTCGATGATTTCTTGAGGTCTCTCCCAACCCCTGCGATTTTGTGATTCTGTGAAAACCCACAATACCATTAAACAGAAAGTTCAGAGTACTATGTAAAATAACAGTAATAAAGCCTTTACAAGTACATGGGACACCTACAAATAACTATAAGAAGTATAACATATCAGTGGCTTTAGAGATATGGATAAGCCTTCTCATTCTCAACTCTAAGACTGTAGCAGTGTTTTTTAAGAGCTGAACACTACCACAAACTTTAAGTTAAAGAGACTCCCTGTCACCCTTCTTTTCAAACATGCAGTTTATTTCAGTAAAAAGAGGCCAGCAACTCCTGAGGAGAATCTGCCAGACTCCAGAATTGCTGCAGTAACTAGGGCCCACCATTTGCTTCCATTTTGCTTGTCATTGCAAAGAAAGGTTTAGAAGGCATTAGTTATGCTCTGCGGTCATGAAAGCCATTCTCCAGCCAGAGTTTAGGAAACCAGCAGTGTCTTGCAGAAGCCAAGCTGGCATGGCTCTTGGGAAGTCTTCCTGAAGGCCATCTACATGGAGGGGAGGGGGGGAACCTGCAGAAATCATCTGGATCTGATTAAGAAATTTAAATGTGGCAATAAATGAATAATAGTCACCACAGAACATAGTAGATGAATAAATCTGCTCTGTGCAAAATCCTCTGTGTATCTGTTAAACATTTAAACACTATGTACGTTTCATTTAAATTTAAATTAAATTGGAGTCATTCAATTCTGAAGCAAACATACACAAGTTGTTGAAAGAGTCTGCAGCACTTCCAAATGCAAGGTAATAATAGTATTGTCTTGCAGAAGTACTGCATGTTCCTGGAAATGGCAATGGACTGTGATTTCTTTAGTGATCTAATTGGTATCTCATCGCCTCTGTTATTTCATTTTGCTCAGTATGAGCTTAACCAGATACAGGGTTTTCAGAACAGAAGAATGATGCATTAGATCTGTGAAAGTGAAGGGCTGGAAACATGATAAAACCAATTCCCCAGGAAATGGTGAGAGCTCAGACAAGAGAAATAAGGGATAGGTTAAACAACACATGTAAAACTGGTGTCCTTGAGATAGTATGCAGGCCTTGGGAACCAGACTACAGCCCCGTGCACTGATTTGGATTTAAGATTAATTACAAACTGGAAACTCAGAATCTTCCTTGTGTTTAAGGCCACAAGGTCCATTTCATATAAAATAAAGCTCCTGAATGGCTATCCATTAAAAATAGTGTAAAAAATACTATGGTGTCACACAGAAAGTTTCTCAAACACAATCAATGAATGAGCTTATTACAGACATACATTTGGTACTACCTGGGAGTAAAGCTGCAACTAAACCTCAGGATCTGTTATTGTCGGTGTCCTGGTATGAACATTCCTGCTTCCAGGAAGGGTTACCTCAGTTTACTCTCACTGATGTCCTTGGACACCCGTGAGATAATGAAAAGTGCCATGGATTTCTGGAAATCTCCTACTTCAATTTTTATTTCAATGCCTGAATGCACATTCAATTCATGGCTTTATTATCTCAAAGAAATTTGGATCCCTCCAAGATAAATATACAACAATGATGACTATCTGCGGTTCTGAGTAGCTATAATCCCAAGAGAGATGTTGCTTCTCCATCTTTAACTGGCCTTGGTAAAATCCATCGCCTTCCAGCTACCAGGAAGCAATAGAAATTACATTGTGGCCACGCATAGCACACTTATGGCCCAGTTAAATCCTGTTTAAACTTTATGAAGTTTTGAATCAATTTTAACTCTGACACAAACAGAGCTGTTGCTGCCAAAATAATATTTCCTCTTTTATAGAATGGATTGGTTTTCATATCTAAGTTATATGCAGTCACATCTGAAATTTCAAAAATGTCAATTCCAGAGTAAGAAGAACACTTCTGGTTGCTCAGCCACTCTGTGAACACAGACAACACAGGATGAACACATAATGATGATGTGCAGATACAGGAAATTGGCAGGGTACTGTTCTGATTATTAGATGGCTGCTGGTAATCCTTGCAATGTAATCAAAAATGAGAGCTACTGCGGATCACAGACTCGGGCATCCAGTTCACACAGAGGAGTTGGTGGGCCCATGTCGTGCTTTTCTAATGGGAATTCTTATTCAGTAAGGTTGAGAGGTGGATGTTTTGACTGTTAAGATCCTTGAATGTTGGAGCAGAAACATTCCAGCAAGCCCTTCATCCCTTTGCTGGTTCTCTCATCCTCAATTACATCACATCCACCTAAAAGAGATCACCTGGCTCACTGCAGCTATCCTTGCAAGCTGATGTGTTTATTATAAGTTAATTTCTTTAATTTCTTTATTTTTTGTTCTCCCCATCTCAGTGTGCCAGGGAACTGAAGTCATTCACTAAGAAAGCAGTTCTTTTGTGGATTATCCATTAAGTTTAAATCAATGTATCTAAAGTGGTACCAACAGCTTTATGGACAATCTTATAATGGTGTGGTTAGATTCTTTGTATATTAAATCTGTTCCTGTTCAGTGTAAGCAAACTCAGAGACTGCTGCTTCGCAGGGAACTAAGTGGCTAACCAGCCCTTCCAAGTGGCTGAATTCTTCCCAGCTAAATGAACACCAAAGCTGCTCCAGTGCAACATTCTCACCAGCTTCTAGGTAAAGATCATAAACATACACAGAGGTCAAGTTGTATCCATGCTAACTCCCGAGTGAACTCATCTCTCCTGCTTGTAGACTCACATACAGGTGAACGTACCTTCTCTAAAAGAACTCTTGAGGTTTTGTGAACATTTGTATTCAGCTCATGTGAAGCAGAATGATCTGAGCAAGAAATAAAATCTGATGGTAGATGAAGGTTTGCAATGTGCTAGATCACGAAAATTGCTTTAACTACTGTGATTAGCAACTAAATCTATATACAATTCAAAGCATACTTTCAGACAATTTGCCAAGGGCTATAATCAAAAAAGGAGTTATTCAGTAAGTTGCAGGCTGATCTGATCAGAGCTTCCTACAAAGAACATTATCGTGTTATCTAAGCGATATTCTTTTAGTTATGTCTAACACTGTTTTTCTTTCAAATCTAATTCTCACAGTTATAAGGGTTCCCCTCTGTCTCTCCATCTGCAATTATAGTGTAATAAAATTTATTTTATCAATATTGAGAAACATACTTTTCTATGGACTGTGAAACAGGAAGGAAAATTATTCTCAGCTGAATTATTCCCAGATGTAATGCATAACTTATTTTGTATCTCTGATTTTATGATAAGCTAAACATATGTATTATATTTTAAAACATAATTAACCTATTTGCATCTGTGGGTACTCCCCATACTTGGAGGCCCATATGGCTAAAGAAGCACAAACAGGTGAAATTAAACCACAGGCACTGTTTACTGACTGTGATTCAAGCGGCAGATACGGCTGAAAGGCCAACAAAGCTTCCCGGCACTGAGAAGTTCAGTACTTAGTGCTGGAGAAGGAGAATGGTTTCAAAAGCTTTCAGAGCAGAGCATAAGATTTCCTTACCAGATGTCAGCATTTCATTATGACGGGGATGAGGCAAAGGGTATAGAGATATGCACAGGGCAGAGATATACAAAGATGGATGCTGAAGCAAGGAAGGAAGCTGCTTACTAGAATGTGGGGTGTATATCTGGCAGCAAACTTCCCTCTCTGGAAGCTAACGTAACGATGAAAACCATAATACTAAACACTTAGCTTCGCATTACAATGTAAGTAGCAAAATTTTATTTCTGCCATTTGTTTGACACAGAAAAAAGAAGTTACTTTGATATTGCCAGAATATGAGCTTTCTAAGTTTTGTCCTGCACTATCCAGCTGAGGGGAAAAAAGCAATCCAAACCATTTCTGATGGGTAAAAAAGACAATGTATTTATGTTTTAGATCTGTTGCTTTTGTTCTCCCACCTTCAATTACCTGTAATTGTCCTTCCCATCCCCCCACCTTCAAGATAACTGGAAACTTTTGATTTTACAAAAAATTAGTTTAGTCTCCAGTCAAGAAAGGCACCTGTAGCCCTGCAAACATCTCCAGACCTCACTAATCAGTGCTTTTGTTTCCCTTGAAGAAAATTTAATACCGAGGTCAAAGTGAGAGTCACAGAGACTAATGACCTCTGTTTAATGACAAATGGGAACAACGTTGGGAATATCAGAAGAGGCTGCTCCTCACTGATTAAACAACATGCTCTAAGCCCAGCTGAGATAGCTCATTTGCAAGGGTGAGAGGTGAATTCAGCTTTCATGTCTATTTAGTCTTTGATATATCTACTTAGAGAAAAAGCACAGGCTCCAATTAGTGACATCAATCATCTATCCCATAACTATTGTTGCAAAACAACTCCTTTCTTTTGAATAAACCACAGAACAGTCCTAGCTGGTAGCAAGTAGATTGCCCTTTTCACATTTGGAGCATGACTTCAACTTTATGTGCTGTGGGTAAGAGGTATTTTTGACAGACACAATCGGTAAAAGATCTTGAGGAAAAAAAAAGTATACATGTTTAAGATAAGGTGCAGAATGTAAAAATTAAAACAAGCTTTGATGTATAAAATAATTATACATGCAACACGGGTGCATAACAAGAAACGATTAGAACAGAGTGAATACTGCCTGAAAAAGCCAAAAGTGCTAAAATGATGGGCAAAGCCAGCTATGGAGAGCTGCTCCCACAGGACTGGCTGGATTTTTCTTATCAGTAAGGTTTTTAACAATTCTGTAGACAACAGCACTGAACAATGAAAATACCATGCATACTCTTCAGATGATTTTGAAAACCTGGAACACAGCTCTTTGAGATTCTTAAGGCAATTTAAAATCATATTTTTAAATGATATTTTAAAATTCAGTATCTTTTCCCTTTTCTTTGCTTTTTTTTCACTGCAAAATACAATAAAGGAAATCTGGAACACGTTACACAATGAGAGATGCCATTTATATTCACTTATAAAATATATATAATTTTACTACAATCTTATACTGCTTCCATTCCACTAAAAATTTGGAGGACAAAGCCTTTAGTTCACACTCAATCTGATTTGTGCCAGAGAAAACCCCAAACAACTTGTACTGCAACAAAACCTACATCAATCTGAAAAATAAGTTATTCAGTGAGAACACAATTTTTTTTTAACTTGGGAAATCAGTACACAATAAACAAAGCAGTTACTCTGCAGTCCTTCCTGCCTGAACACAAAAATGTGCCAAGTGCACAGCAAGAGAGCCTCTACTGGAAGCTAATGAGTTTTCTTGTTACTGCAAATTCACACTGCCGTGCTTTTTTGTAGACCAGCCAGGAAAAACAATTCAAGATTTCGGTGAGTAGTAAAAGGCCCTAGTATGTATTAATGAAAACCTAAGAAACCTGAAATCACAACTGCGCAAATTATCTTGCACAATGAGCACAACTCATTGAAAAGCAGTGGGACGTGCACTGTCAAGATCTGCTTGTACACTCCAACGTGTTCCTCTGACCCCTTCACTTTGGAGACCAGCTGAGCCATGGCATGCCTGCCCTGACCTCTGCACAGGGATGGCACATCCATCCTGGGGACAAAGCTGCTCTGCTCACTGAAGGGGTGAATATTTTTTCTTTCTTTTTTTTTGTCTAAAATGCCTTATCTCTCAGGGTAGTATTCATTTTATTTTTCAAATGTTCCGTTTGTTCCACATTCAACATTTTGAAATTATGTAAATGCAGACCCCTTTGGCTTGTTCTACTTCTTTGATAACTACAAACATTAACATTGTGCACTTTACTCTCTCCCATAAGTTCCTAGAGTATATTACCAAACAGTGATGAAACTCTGAAAAGTAGCTTTGGGGCCTTAAAAAGGGAAACTCGGCGGAAATTGTGCTATGGCATCAGGCTGCTTCAAGATACTATGGAGAAGGCCAGAGGTTGTCTCTCCTACTTGCTCTCAACCTCCAGGTTTCCTGCACAGTGTTGACTCTGCGCTCCTCCCTTAACAACAGAATAGTGTTAGGAAGCCAGAGCAGAGGAAGACCATTGCAAAGCACAACCCCGCATTGACTGCTGCACATTATCTCTTGGTAACTAACGCAAATGAGTCCCAAAAATGTATTTACTGAACCAGACAGCTGTACTGGAAGAAATGGCAGCTTATAGCTTCTGCCTGTAGGTGATGGTAAAAATGAGTTGCCTCACATAATTACTGTACAGCAGATTTAAAAGAGAGGGAAAAATTGTTCTCTGCGAAGGTTTGAAACTAGAAATTTTAAACCCTTTCCCATATGATGTTCAGCAACAAGCCAGACTAACCAGAAGTGGTACATGATTCATCATTTTTTAAAACAGCAGATCATCAAAATGCAATTCATCAATTCATTGTAATTAAAACAGGCAAAATATTACAACTCGTTCTTCACAAAGTGTTTATGGCTGCATGCCTATAATGTAGCTCTTTTGCAGAGCAAAGGGCACACAAACAGCATGGTGCCGTGCGCCCTTGTGTTATAAGACAGTGACCTTCGAAGCAAACTCACTGTTTGAGCCATTTTCCATCTACAAAACACAGTGTAAGGAGACACAGGGGAAAAGTTGTTCACTCTGTGCATCCACGATCTGTACTCATGTCAGAACACTGGAGCTCAGTGGACTGAACTCTTTGAGCTTCAAGATGAGAGGCAGGAATTAGCCTTCTTGCATGTATTATGAGTGGAAATCACGTCTTGCTGGAAACAAACTTTGCAACATTTATCATAGTGAAATATCTAAAAAGTTGCACACATCATTGCTTTAACAAAAGTAAATTTGTTAAGATATCATGTACAAATACTTTTCATCTTGTCACCCAAAGCATTCTATGACCACTGACTGTGATTCCGATTTTATGAAGCGTTTACTCTGGTGCTTGGCTTCCAGCCCCTTCCAGTTCACCTACAGTTAGCGCAGCCATTGAGGACACAGCTAACTTTCACTGAGGTTGATGCTGGACTTGACTGAAAACTTTCAGTGCTTGGGATCATCTGACCACTGCTAAAATGCTGAACATAATAAAGAGGATGAGGGAAAAGAACGGGGAATGAGTGATGCACAGAACTGGCTAATGTCACGCAAGCAATTCTCACCTGTGGTTTCACTAGACTCTTTCCTCATGAATTTTCTACACCAGATCCCATTCCTCTGAACATAGTCTTTGAGGAACCTGGCAAGATAAATACCTTCATGCATGGCCTCTAACGTGCCTGTGCCACACAGCATCTAGACTGGTGCAGTTTAGAAGAAACAAACCAAGTAGCCCAATGCCTATTATAAGTTAATTTGGAGATAAAAATTCAAACCTAGTATTTGACATAAGTGTTTAACATCCTTAACATCTCTGCGTCAGCATTCAACATTTACCTGCCCTTCTATTCATTTATTTATTTATTTTCACTTCAAGTCTCAGCTTCAGCAAATTCTAGAAACCAGCTCTGTGGATCACAATCACACCAAATCATTTTCCTGAGTAAACAATGGGCCAATTCCTTTTCCAAACTTGTCAACAGAAAATTTTCACATTTCTTACAGCGTACCAGGCTGATTATAAAGCAGTTAAAGCCATGACAATGATGTACTTCATATTTTCCTTTATATTTTTGGCAGCAGTTTGTCTGAAAAAGTATCAAAAATCCCTAAGGCAATGTCAAACACTCCTCTTCTGACCTTATTTTGCCAAACTTAATTAAAACCTGAAAGCAAAGTGTTACTTATTTCCATACCGATTTTGCTCTTGTCACGTACTAACTTGAGACAGGAGGAAGCTGATGCTTTAGCAGTCATAAATCTTAACTCACTTCTTCATCAGCAAGCGCTTTGAACTATGGCAGCTGATTTGCCAGTAGCTTCAGAAGGAGCGATGAAGGCTGCGTGTCCTCTACATTTAACAGCAGCTTTCCCTATTCATTTTTAGTAACTAGTTTTTCTCCTGTTTCCTCCAGTTGTTTCCATCAGGATGCATTGGAATTCTCTTGATTTCACTAGCAGAAGTAACCCAGGCTTCTAAGCTACAGGATGGCAATATTAGAAATCCCAGTCTCTGAACATACCAGGTGGTAAATAATAGACAATTTCTGTGCGAGTGAGAAGTTCTGCTCATGGAAACTAAGGGGAAAGCCCTGAGGAAACCTGATGATGTTTTTGAATAGGAGTTTTTGCTGATGGCCATTCCCAAGACAAATGTCCAAATTTGGCACAAGAACGATGCAGATGGCAGGCAGAGCCCCCAGGTGCAAGGAACTGCTTCTTTGCTACTGCAGTGATGGACAGAGAATTGAGCCCTTATCTGTAACATAAGTAAAGTCTCCTCAAAGCTGGAAGGGGAAAACACATTTACTTACTGTAGAAGTAATTGATTTGTATTATAAAGAATAGAAAATCATTTAAAATATAATTTCAGTTACTCTGTAGCACTTGCCTTGGGGGAAGAAAATTATCGGACTTAGCATATGATTTTCCTTCATTTTGAGGAATGTTTCTTTTGGCTTCAAATTTATTTGCACTACCCACGGATCCAGTGCGCTCTTACTTTTTGCTAACACATAGTTACACCAGAAAAAACATGAAACTCCACACTGTGGGCTCCAAGAGAAAGAAATAGATGAGAAGTTCTCTTAAGTTTCATTTCTCATATTTTCAGGTTTTTATGCAATGCTTTTTATGCATTTCATTGAACTGTTGTTTAATGAGTATAATTAGTATTTTCCATTATTTCCAGCTTTTGAACACATTCTAAAACTACTTCTAGAGTTCCAAAGAGCAGTTTTATCCATTACAAACTGGGCTACTCTGAAGCTTTAAGCTCTTGTGGACGTATACTGCTCTGTTATCACCACAAAAATTACATTCAAGGAAGACAGTGGAAATTTTGTTGCAGTTACTGGCGCGTGACTGACACAGTGCCATCATATGCAACATATTTAGCATAGAAACGAGTGAAAAAACAGCCAACTGCAAACACAAGGAAGGTAAATTAATAAAGGTAGGATAGCCTCGTATGCTCAAGACACCTTACTTACTATTGGTCAGTATTTGGCAAGGAATGTGTACACTTAGCTGAGAAAATACTAAGTGTCTAGCTACAGAATTTGGAGTAGGAGTTTGAACTTCAACAGGGATTCCTGAAGAATCCCATGAGAATACTCTTATTCTGCTGAAGCTGAATCCTCTTCCAAAACAGGGTATGGCAGCACCTACCTGAATTTAAGTATTTGCCATACAGAAATCAGCATCTGAAATGGAGGCTGAGATTCCTCTAGCAGACAAGAAACAGAAATCAGCATTTCAGCTTCACAAGGAGCTCTGAAGCACGCCAGCCGACTCATGCCCTGGCAGTGCCTCCCCGTGCTGCTCGCTGCTTAGATGGCTGGTTCAGATGCAGACACCTGCGTTGTCACACGCACATCAGGAAGTGACACGAAGCCCAGCAGGGAGCCTGTAAACAAAATTACTCAGGAACAGCTGTCTCTTGATGAAAAATGAGAAAGGCAGACAAGCCCTGAGATCTGGGTATAATCAGAGACTGGCCCCATGCAAAATCTGCTTCAAGTTTTGTATTTATATTTATAGTCCCTCAGAACTCTGGGAGCTTTGAGGTACTCACAATACCAGAAAGCCATCTTCTGACGAAGACACGTAGTGCTGATGTTTTAAGGTTCACATGATAGCAAGGTTGAGAAAAATGCTTGGGAAAAGGATCATCTTTCTGTAATGAGCTGGAAATGGCCTCTCCTAAGCTACTCCTGGGAGAATGGGGGTTACAACGCAATTCCTTTCCACATGAGGTCTTCCGGCACACAATATTTTATTTAGTACTACAGGAAAATTTCTCAGCTTCATTCATTTTGGACTAAACTGTTTATTACTGTTTATTACTTCTTTAGAGACATTTAGAATAAAGCTGTCTTCTACACAAAATCCCTTTCTCACTATGTTGGCAGTTTAAGAGGATCAGAAAAAAGCAACAAATAATTTACTCCCAGTTTAATGCCCTTTTAAATGGCCAGAAAAGAGCTCTAATGCAAAATACAGACAGAACTATTGCTGGTTCCCAGAAGCACATCAGGAAAGAAGACAGAGCTAAGATTAAAATAATAATCATAAAAATCATCTGTGGAAAAGAAACAGTCTAAAGTTGTTATTCAGTTGCTGACACAGAAAATGCATTCCCTACCTGAGATTAGTAATGACTCATCTGAACAACATGAAATGAAAAGCATATAGAAGGGATATTGAAAAAAAAACAGAATTTAGAATCCAAAAATAAATAAAAAAGATGATCTCGGGCAGGTAAGTGCTTCAGTAGATTACCGAGAAAGATGGGATTAATATCAATCTTATGAACAAAGCAGAGAAGTTAAAGGTGCATCTGGCAATTTGCTGGTGTTATCAGTAGGAATAAAATTCATGCTAAATGACAGACAGGGGATAGAAAACAGGCCTTTTTTTTCAGATAAAGAGAATCTGAAAATCAACAATAATAACTTGGTGTGTGGAAACATGGACTGGCAGAAAGGCAAAAATACAAAAAGGAATTCAGGTCTCCATGAAAAATGTATCTGTATCCAGGCTTCATGTCATGCAGTTTTAGAAATTAAGATGAAGGTCTGGGACACAGGATCACAGTGTTCTGAATGCTTTGAGGGAATATACTGAAAGACACTGCAGGTCATTTTCCTCCACAGACAAGAGAGAAAGTCATCTTCAAATACTCTAAAGGACACCTGAGAAATAGAAACTAAAGAAATAACATTAACTTGGCCAGAAAGTATAAGAGGTGAACAGAAGAGACCACTGGAGAATATCATGTGTGCGCTACAGCCCATGTGACAGTGCCAGGGGAGGGAAAGCAACGGTGACAGCTAACTGAAACTAGATGTAGATACAAGTGAGATTTATATGCTCTGCAAACTTCATATGCAGCCAAAAGATCCTGACTTAACCCAGCAGAAAGTTAGGAGATTTAGGGAGATTCCCAAACCAAATCCAAGCCCAGACCTCCAATATCACTGGCCCCAGCTCAGACCAGGATATTTCTTACGTTGAAGAAAATGAGAAGAGTTACCCAATCACAGGAATATAAATCAACTTGGAGAGAGAATAACCAAAAATTAAGAGAACCAAAGTCCCCTTTGAGGCTGCAAAACATTTGAATTCGGAGATTAGAAGGATTCCCAGATGGTGAACTATCAAGGGAAATTGTGTGGTCTGTATAAAAAAGAGGATGATCAGTATGACAGACAACAGCTTTTCATAAAAGTGGGATTTTTTTTGAGCCAGCACGCAGACCCAGATGACAAGCAGTGCTCCCTGTGCTATGGGACACTGTGGTGGCTGATGCACGGGCTCCCTGCAGGCAAAGTCCTTTCGCCGCAGCTCAGAGTGCTGCAGTGTAGGCAAGGCAAGACGTCTGTTTAGGATCATACAGGAGGGAACTGTTGCTTCATCCAGCTGCTGTGTTAGCAGGGAGAAGAGAGGAAATGAAGGATGAGTACTCAAGAAAGGAAGCTGGCCTCCACAGTTTGAAGCCTTCAGATTCTAAGTGATAACTTTTGGAAAGATCTGATTTAATCGAATTCAACATATGGGGCTCAATGAAGAATAACAGAATTAAATCCCACAGCCTGATTAACAGGCCACCTCCAGGCCTTTAGATCTATGAGAGAATAACAAATTCAAACAAAGGTTGTAATGGTAGAGAAAGACTCATAGGAAGTTGTTTTAGTCATGAGAACTGAAGCTGGGAACGTACTAGTGATCATATGCCTACTATAGCGAGTGAGGAGCCAGCAGGAGAGGAAAGCCAAAAAATACTTTATCCTACAGCCACATACTGCCTTGTTTGAATTTCACCCACAGACCCGGATGCTTTACATTACTCTGAGCTGTGTCAAATGCACAACTGCTCTGTATAGCAGGGGTAAGCTCAAACAGTCCAGCAAGGCTGATTAGTCTTATAAAACTCACAGTGGTGAAGTACGTAGCCCCTGAAAACTTTTCAGCAACACAGACCAAAGCAATTCAACATCTAGACCATCACACATGCTTGTGGAACAGACCAGTGCAGTCTTAGAGGAAAAAAAGAGAACAATGACAATTTTGCAACTAAAAGAGCATCTCTGTCACCTTATACATATATGGAAACAACAACATTATAAAATCATTATATTACATATATTGCCATATGAACACACAAGCATATATCAGATCAAAATTATGATAGTACAAACTCCATTATGAAGTTCGAATGTTTAGATTAACTTCCTATAATCTAAAAAAGCAGTATCACAACTTAGATCTCTAAAACTTTCAGTATTACTGTGTTAAAATTCCACAAAGAACTGCTTAAATACAGGTACATGGTGATAGTTCACAGCTAGACCTCCAGCCAACATCATTAAAAACTGTGATGATTTGTATTTTATCTAATATCCTTACAAACAGGAAGATTCTATTCTATCTGTACTGAATCTGTAAGTCTAACTATGACATCCAGTGATAGTTTATGTAAACTAAACTGGGACAAAGGGTAGCAAACATCCTAAAATAATTTCAGCAGAAGTACTAATCAACTTGAAATCCACACACTTGAGCTATCTTGAGGAATTTAATGTGCTTCTTGTACTAATATTTTTTCTGTGAAGTTAATGTAGTAATTTTCCCATCATTTTAATGTGTTGCTGCTGTTCATTAAAGCAAAGATTAAACTGCCAGATGATAGTATGCTATTAAGCCTAAAAAAACCACAAACCAAACCAAAACAAAAAAACCAGCAAAGGAAAGAAATCAACTATCTTGACACTAACAAGGCATAATTAATGGCTATCTCAAGCGTGTTTTCAAAGAGATTTCTTACAATATTGCACAACTTGTTGACAGTGGGATGTGAAATTCCATGAGAGCTAATATGTCAAATTACAATTTCTGCTTGTTAGAGGTTTTTGTAAAATATATGTAAAAATGATAAGATGGAAATGAAAACTTCCAGCTCTTCTGAATGCACCACGATCTACATATGTATGTATCAACTAATGTATCACTCAACTACTAAAAGCTGCTAAACAATTTTGAGAGGGAAAAATTATTTGTGTGTAACCCATGCCCATTTGAGAAAAGAGCAGGGTGAAACTTTTTTCAGAAGACTTTATGGTGTACTTGTAAAAAGCAGCAATGCCCAGAGCAATGCCCGGAGCAATGCCTAATGGGCATTTTTCTTGGCTGCTATATTTAGAGAAAATATTGTGATTTGAGTTTTCTTCAGCCAGAAGTAAATGTCAGAAGAACTCACTAGGGGGTGGCTGTATGTGGCAGAGCCAGTGTTTGCTTGAGGGAGAAAAGAAACAAGTCCCTCTGATTTCAGAGTAGGCCTGAAGCATCAGTGATGCCTAAGATTACTCCTTTCTTACCTTTAGTGCAAAAAAACAAATGTAGACACAGAGATAATGTAAGCAGTCGTCTGTGTTAATTGCACATTTAAATATGTGATACAGTAAACAACATACTAAATGCTACCAAATCCACTGATTTTTTCCAGCCTGTATTGTATAAATACAGGTAAAAATGACAAACGTGAAGGTTCCCATGAAGAGCTTACAGTCAGTTGCTCATAAGGAGAAGCTATGATTCAGGCCGCTTATGGTCTATCAAATATATCAACAGTAAATTATTAGATCTGTCAAGATGACAGAGAATTAGCAGTGCCATTATCTGCATGGATGATTTTCTTGCAGGAATTCATTTAGGTAGAGCATTTATGTATTTCGACTTTTCATATTAAATGTGTACACAGGGCAAAGAGCCAATGCCAGGATAGAAATAATGAGCCTTGCAGCGCAGCACATCGTAAAGGAGATTGTGCAAGATCCTTGAAGCCGCTACACACCTGCTTAAAAATGAATGTATGGGCCTTGAGTCCTTATTTACTCATCATTTCAAACACCGCTGTTGAACAACAACAGTGTTGTAGATTTTTTACAGGAGCTACTCAGTACCAGCAAAAATCCTTTGCTTTTGAGTCACCAAACTCTATACCAGCTTCCATGGCTTCAGTAATGAACAACACAGACATTGTTAACAGATCTAAACTTTTCAGCTCTATTTCCATGAAATACAATTTTAATAGTTTTTTCTGAAGCACCGAATTCCTCTTATACCCTTTTAAACAGCAAAATAATCAATCTAAGACCTATTCATCCTTCTGATGATTCTCCTTTTCAAGCATTTGTATATATTTTCTGTTTGTAGGACTTCCACATGAAAGATAAGCATAATACTGGACAGCATTAATAAACACTCCTGCGTGCCTGGCTTTTTCAGTTGCTCTAATCAATGCTCTGCTCTTTCTATTAAGCAAGACACATTACAATACTCACTCACCAGAAACCATTCAATTTAATATTTTATGGTTCTCTTTGGAATCAAAGCTTTTCTCAGCTCCTGCCTCCCCTGTCTTAATGGAAGTTATGTTCTTCCCATCTCACAGGAATTCTCTAAGGAGCTCAACTGGATAAAAGGACCCCTGTGAGTCCCCCTGACCCTCCCTCACCCCAGGCCTCATTTCATGGGACAAGGCACCGGGAGCATTCAGGAGGCTTTAACCCCTCTGCAGGCCATGAGAGCCTCCTGTCCTTACTGCATTATTGGCTTCAGGGGCTTCAGAAACATCCAGAATTGAAAGAGAAAACATAGACATCATCTTTAAATAGCAATTTTTTTTCAAAGGTTTCTGCACCCTTTAATGATTTGAGTTACTCTAAATTAAATGTCATGATTGATGTTCTCGATTATCCTGGTGTTCTCATGTTGTTTAGTCTAGAAGCCAATGTTTAGTCTAGAAGACAGAGCCCTCCCCTTGTCTGCCTTTGAGGGCAGCTATTTTCACCTCCCTGCAGCCACGTGCTGCTGCCACTGCTGCTTTCTGTAAACTGAAGGAGAGAAGCTCTAACCTGAATTTAATGCTAATCAAAGGATGAACTTAAAGGGAAGTAAAGAATAAATCATTAAACTGGGAAGCAGTCATTACCTTTGCAAAAACTAAAGGTGAAATTTCAGCCCCAGTGAAGCACTTAGCAGAATTTCCCTCAATTTCAGCTGCATTAAACTCATCCTCATCTTGAACGTGAGCCCTTCACGGCACATGTCGCTTCTTTTGCCATATAGATTGAGACTGGAAACTGCACAGGAAAACCCCGGAATACATCTGCAGAGATCTGTCTACCAGCACGCGGTATTATGGCCATTCCTCTAAGGATCGTCTGCTTCAGCAGTGATTAGTTTTAAAATGACCTCACATAACTTGAAAAGAGGCCTTCTGATCTCCAGTTCTCACCGATTTTAATTTCCCCCTAAATGTTCTTAATGGTTTACAAATTGATGTTGCCTAAAATGACACAGGGGAGGAGATAAATGCACTGTTTCCTGGGTGGCCAGGGACCTTGTGTTTGTGGGAAGGGGAACCATGACAAACAAACAAACCAAAACAACCCAACCTGACCAACCTTCTATTAAATAAAAACAATTCAGTAAATATTTCCATGTTTTCTATTTAAAGTTCTGATTCAAAGGGTCACTAAATCAAAGCAAAGATAAGGAAAATCAATTTTTTTGATGCAAAAAGATATGAAAAGTACAAAGCCCTGTGATGCATCAGGTTTGCTAATTGTCAAGAGAAAATATATTTCCAAACCACCCACTGTAGCCTATGTGAATAGCAACTTGCTTTCTTTTATGTAAATGAGACGTGGCATTAGAGTTATAAAGACTATCTCCTCTTCACCAGAGGGACTTGGCTAATTATTATAAGTATTCTAGGTAGCAATACTAATGAATCCAAATCTGCCTGGCACTGTAATTGCCCCAGGCTATTTGACAACATGCTACAGATGTTTTGAAAATTGCTGGAGGAATCCATTTCTTCATATGTGCCCTGTAATGAAAAGATAGGGCTTTTCTTATTGATCTGGGAAAAAAAAGAATTTTTAATGAAAACAAAGCTCTTCTTCCATCCTGAATATCCTTCTCTCTAGGAGAGAGAAAATGCTGAACTGATTCAGAAGGGGAGACATTTTTGTAGCGAAAGAGACACTTTTACCTATCTTTTAGTACCAATTATTCATATCCAACTGATTGTTATAGCTTTTGTTTCAAGAGGATGGATTATTACTAAATGATTTATATGGAAGCACAGTTTAAAATGGACACTTATTCTAAATTAAATTGAACAAGAAAGATAGATATGCATCTTAGAGCTACAGGAGATGGGAGCTCACTTCCCCACTCTCCCACATACAGATCTGTGCAAGGAATTAAACTGTTCTGTATCTCCCTTCCCTGTGGTAAAGGTAAGGTAAGACTTTTTTTCCTACACTATTTTCTTCTTCTTAAATAAGAACTTTAAATGCTTTGGGATGGTGATACACACACAAATCCTGGCAGACCTGGGCCCATTCTTTGACAAACCCTTTGCCATCACAGTGCAAGAAGCAGTAAGGTTATGCACCAAAATGGACACGCTTGGAGGGGCCAAGAAGACCTTACCAGGAATGAGTTTAGACACAGATTCTGACACAGTGAAATTCCCTTTGGAAACAGTGAGGAGAAATTACTGTCACAGCTATTGTAGCTGATAAGGCTTTTGTCATCAGACAACAAAAATGAAAATACATATATGAGCCCAACCACTAGAAATCTCTATTACATTCACTGAGCCATTAAGTCTAAACATTAAAAGCTGATCAGCTGATCTCTAGAAAATGGAGACAGCATTTATGGTGACTGTTAAAAATTGATATTTTCATCAGTGTGCAGTACAGTGGAGTTCCAGTAAAGGAACTGGTTTACAACCCTTTGTTTGGATCAGCTGAAAGCCTGGAGATCAACATCAGGGGATTCTTTCAAAGACAACAAGCTCTCCTGTGCTATCAGAAGATGTGAATAGGAATCCGCGGCAAAACCTGACTTTCAAAGATAATTGTTAATATTGTAGTAGATACACCTCAAACTAAAGCTTTCTTTTCATTTAAATAAAACTATAGTTTCACTTTTTTTAAAGTTTCATTTTTTAAAAATATCAGTAGTAGCCTCCTCTGAAAACACAGCAAGGAAAAGGCCTCCCAAAGCTGAAGGGTAATGGAATGAAATGAAAAAGGAAAAAAATATTGGTGGCTTTGTAGTATCTAACTTCTAGAGTCGGCATTTAATGGCTGCACATAACTTGAAATAGAGGGGAAAAATGGAATTTTCATCAGTTGAGCATGTGGCTGTACATAATTACGAATCAGAATCCATCTCCTGTTTAGAAAAATATTATTATTGAAAATATTATCTGCTGTAAATTGTGTTAGGGTCCCCTCCAACTAGGTAATACTCTCTCAGGTAAAATCTCCATGTTAATTTATTTGCAAATTTGGCATATTCTTTCACCATAAAACTAATAGTTTCGTTGGTCTCTGAATCAGAGCGTTCAGTGCAGGCACAGTGTCCCTGGTTCCTTCAAGCACACAGCTGGGCCTGCATTTAATCACAGTAGTAATGCCATACGATTCAGCACATGAAGAAGTCTTTGTGGAGATGAGACTTACATTTTTCTTTAGTTAATCACATAATCAAACAACAACAACAACAACAAAAAACACCGCAAAAAGATGTCCCCAAACCCAACAACAGCAACAAAACAGCAGCTGACAGAAACCTCTTCAGGCATGGGGTCTTGTTAGTGTTCTTGTTTTAATCAGCCTTGCTATTTCTTGTCCCAGCTCATGGCAGGGGTTGAAACTAGATGGTCGTAAGATCCCTTACTACCCAAACTAATCTGTGACTCTGATGTTAGCCCATTTTTAACTATACAAACAAATATACCAACAATACTGCATGCAAAAAAGTTAAACCGTTAAAAATGTTCAGCCTTTCACCCTCCCAAACATCACCTTCCCTACTCCCGAATCCCTCAATGACTTTTGTAAAAATTTGATTCTTCACTCAGATCTTTGCTAATGTAAAATCAGGCTGCATTTCAAGCTCTGCTTGGATTTAAGGGTCAGTCCAGAATATACTGAGTGAAAGCCAAAGGGCAGTATTTATATAAACGCCACTACAAGGTATAAAACAAAAGTAGAAAGGAGCTAACACTGAATTTTCTCTGTAGCTTTATTTACAGTTTTAGTAGCTAACTGAGCTTATTATGATTATTTTTTTTCACATTTATAAAGCTATAAAGCATGTGGTGTGTCACGTTCCCCCTTCCACATGATTTGTCAATGAGTTGCAATTGCTCACTAACTTAAAATGACATTTTATACACAGCGTAACCTCAAAGCATGCAGTGCTTTAAACTCCTCACTGTCACTGGGCTACGCACAAGACACAAGATGCACTCGGCTTGGCCAGTACAAGTTCAAGCCTTTAAATGCTGAAACCCAGGTGCAATTGCCATGGCCAGTAATTCTGCAGCTTAAATAACTATATGGGTCTCATGAGAAAACAGATGAAAGAAAAAAAAAAGAAAAAGAAAAACCTAGCGGGAAAGAAATTACAGTCTCTATCAACAGCTGCCATTCTGATATAAACTGGACTGTAGACAAGTTGGAGCTTGTCACTGAACAACTGGCAATAGCAATAACCACATTTTTCAGATGAACAGGATAAGGCAAGACTAATGTTTATCTGAAAAGTGGAAAGAAAACAGCATTCTTTGCTTTATTATCTCAGTCTATCCTATGATAATATTTGCCTTTTCTCATGCTTGCATGCATTTGGTTTTCTCCAAGAAAATATAAAATCTGCTGCAGATGTTAAGGTAAAAAAAAAAAAAAAAAAAAAAGCTGAGACAAGAAGGCACTGGGAAGTGTCCGAAATGGCACTGGAAAGAGTCTGTCTAACATGGACTTCTTCATACATATCCCACAGAGGATGTCACTTTGGAGAGAGGATACTGTGATCCAGGAAGGGACAGATTTCCAATTCAAAGTTATTCTTGACTATGGAAAAAAGAGCAGATGCTCTGCTGACAAGTGGTAGAAAGATCTTGGAGAACATAATTAGAGCAGGAGTCACAAAGACGGTTTAACCAGGATGTCAATCACTCTAATGAGATGGTAGCCAAATCAGCTAGTTTCAGATAGCACAGTTTAAATGAGGAAAACTCACCCAGTATGGGTTCGATGGTCCAGGATACACTGGATTCATTTTCTCCCTCACTTATGTTATGGTTGCTCATTTAGTATAAACACAATTTTTCTGGTTCTTCAAGAAAGTTCCCAGATTACTCTGCTTGCCCCACTGCATTCATGACACTAAGAAGGGCAAAACCATTCAGAGTACGGTTAATCTGGCTAATAAGTAACAAACCATCTTAGTCATAAAACTGTTTATCTTAAAAAATCATCCTTCATTATCCTCTTTTTTTTCCTCCAGAAAAGCCAATAGCTCTGATTTTCTAAAACATGAAAATGAAACATCCATTATGCCTGAGAAATGATGATGCTTCTACTACAAGATGATATGTTATTATTATAATATGCTGCCCACTATTAGTGAACTCTTCCATTCAGATTGTGAAATTCTATTGGAAACAGCCTTCCAAACAAAGAAAAATGTCAGTGTCCTAATCAGATGCTATAGCCTGGCTTTGCACTCTAACGATGATTAATGCTCAGCATCCAGTCCATTGCCTTACAGCCTTTCAATTTCTGTCAAGTTTTAAATGCAAGATTGCACAAGATGGGGAAGGTCTATAGTTGCTAAAACAGTGTAGACTTTATATATATAAATGTATTCTCATTTTAGCATTTCTAATGTCAGTTTTCTAAAGCAGTTCAAGAGACAATGCTGGCCTTAATTTCAGAGGTCTTTAAAGCACTCTGGGATGAGTGGAAGAGCTCCTATCACTTTTGTAGCACCCTGATCATGTGAAAGAGAATGCACTGGTACCAAACCAGCAAGCCTGTAAGCACGTACTTATTTTTAACAACTGGAAAGCAGGATTAAAACAAATAAAAATAAAAAATAATTTTAAAAGACCCACTCCTCTAGATGGGTAATTCAACTGTGAGTAAAAGTAGGGGCAGTAAGAGATCTAAGTGATGGAAAAGAGGACAATACTGAGACAGAGAAATGCTCGCATTACCATAGCAACAGCACAATAGCAATTATGTGAAATACCACAGACAGAATAAAAGTATATATTACTTATTTTCACCTGGATTCTCATTTCATATGGCTTATTTTCTTTAGCTCTAGGTATTGCATACAAGGTCCAAATCTCTCCCTTTTTCCTACCAATTCAACGAGAGAATTCATCAGACACTTACGTCTCTTGAATCATGCAGAGGAAGATGGAGGATACAAAAAGGGAGGAAAGGAAAGGAAAAAAGTCACATAAATATAGGAGAAAAGAATGAGAGAAACAAAGATGAGGAACTTCCTGTATTGCATGATGGAATTCTGGGGACATTACCTGGGAGAAAAAGACTTACTGGCCCTTCCACCTGCACGTACCTAACTCATGGTTCCATGCAGCACTATTTTTCACACTGTTTGCCTCACAGACAGTCCACATTTTCAAAGTCTGTGTCTGAAGAGCTTCAAAATCCATTTTTATCCACACAGGGAACTTTGTGCTGGTTATCATGAACCAGTCCTAGCGCTGCACTGTATTCTGCAGGCATTGATATCCACAATGTTTTCTTAAGAAAAGAATAACACAGGGTATTGTACCTGCAAGTGCTGCAGTCAAAAGAAAAAAAAAAAACACCAAAAAAAAACAGTTGCCAAAAAAACTTCCACAGAAGGTGGAAAGTATTGAATTTTGCCTGACTGCTTCATCTCTTCCTTGCTTGTATCTCTAGCTACGTATGAAAAAAAAGATTAACTTCTAGTAAATAGTATTTGTTGCAGGCAGTAAATGATGAATTGTGGTGGCACATGTTGTTGTAAGGATATAGAACAGAACTTGTGCTCGTAAACCTCACAGTGCAATGCCCGAAAATGCAAGGACAGGAACGGCACAAGCATATATCCTGCTTTATTGGATGCTTTTTTTCATGTTGACATTAGTATTTACATATAACTGGAGACTGCCCATATATTATTGATTATCAATCTGTTTATATATATATATTTGGTGCTTGTACAGACAGAACAATAATGTGGTGCTGCATGGCTTTTCATAGTCCATTTACAAAGAGCAGCAGTGACACAGAGCTGGGACCCATCAGCGCAAGATTCCCAGAGTCACCAGAAAACAACACTGCACTGTGAGACCCGCGGGAGCCCTTCAACATCACTGCCTGCACAGGCTGCCCTGCTCGCTGCAGTGCAGGCACGGCTGTTTCATTGACTCTGTTTCATTCTAGATGTATTCTTTACTTCTCCCAGGCTTTTCTATTAGCTTTCAATTTTTCCCAAGGTTGCCAGATTGCTTGCACTGGATCTGGCCCATAACCAAGGTTAAAACTACACTGAGCAATGGTAAAAATGATGCATTGTACTGAATCACTCACAGACTTGGTTAGAGAACATGGCTGCCAAAATTTAATCAATCATTACATCTCTCATTGCCAGTGCTTTACATCATTATGACATGGAGATACGCAATCCACATTAGCAGGCTTCATTGTACACCCATGCTCAAAACCCTCCCTCCAGAAAAAAAATGTAAGACAATTAACTATTATCTTTTGGGATTGCCTTTAGGGGGCAAGTAACGGCCAAATATGCCATCCCTGACTTAAAATCGTTGAGGATGGCAGTTTTCTCTAGCAAAGTCAAGTGGATTTATACTGGAATAAAATAGCTTTTAAACAGTCTATTAAAGAGATTTTTGCAATGGAAAGTGCCTCAACTTAACTTCAACACTTCTTTAACTGCAGAGAGCCTTTTACGGTTAGGTAGATTCCAACGCATCATCAAAATTGCTGATAACTGCTAGTTTGAGCATGAAACATTATCTCTGTTATAATTCCATAAACCACTGCATCTTACAGTATTAGAACAGGATTGCAATCGCTATAAATGGAACTAGAGCAGTGGCACTTTCTAGGTGGAAGTAAAGTAGGAAGGGAAATAATTTAACAATCAATGGCTCCAAACAACAATGCAGAACTGCAGAGAAGTAAAAAAAAGGAGGGGGAAAAAAAGTATTTTACTGCCCTCCTGGACTCATATTTGCAATTAAGCCAACTATCCAGCATATTGACCTACATCTCTTACTGTCTTTCCTTGTTAAAGAAAAAAGACAAAAAAGCTTTTGAATAATATAACACGAAGTCTACAATCACTTCAAATGGAAAATATTACAAACTCTAAGCTGTTTCAGACATTCAAACCATTTTTACCAATTTCCATCATTCTTTCCATTTTCTGTTCAACTTTTTCTTGAAAAAACAAAACTTTTATACAAGTTTTTAGGTCTCATTTCGCATGTTCCTCCAAATACACTGCTGTTAATTGGTTTCCCTCTACCTTCCAATATTAGTGGATGCTAAAAACAGTCTGCTGTTTCTCATTTTTTAAATTAGTTCCTAATTGAATTTTACAGATCATCTATTTGAAAAGAAATAACATGCATTTGTAAACAACAGCAAGGAAATTTGTGCATCCCTAGGGAGGAGAAGGAAGTGCTGTGGCATTCACAAGGCCCAGGCAGTAGGTTCAGTGGGGCTGCCATCAGATATCCTTTAGAGTCAGTACCACTCACCCAATGTTACCAGCTCTTTCCAATTGTGCTCCTTGTTTTCAGCCATTTGAGTTCAACATGAATGCGCTAAACAAATGACATTAATTAACAATGAGCCTGGGTGTATGTTGCTGAGGAGGAAGGAAGTCACCAATACATTTATAAATGCTTTGAGTTCAGTCTGGCTTATGTAATTCAAAAAAATGAAAAACTTCACTCTGAAATTATATAAGCTTATTAAAAAGATATAGCTTGTGGTTCAGGCTAGGACTGCTTCTGCCAGAAGTCAGAGGTCCCAAGAAATGTCTTCATGCCTTGGGCCGACACTGTCAGCGTGTTTTCTCAGATACCCATCCCAGTTCTGTGAGGCAGGAAGTCAGATGAATGTCTTCAAAGAACCTAAAATATTTTGTGTCTATGTCTCTAGACAGGAGTTTAATACCATACTAATAACAGATCAATGAAATTATCACAAATCCTCCAATTCTGAGAGTAACCTGAGTAACCTTTTTCCTCTCAAAACAAGGACATGAAGAAACCAAGTTTTTGACTGCTTTCACATCCTCCCAGAACAAAGGCTCATAATGTAATGAGTCAGAGGGACAGAGGTATAGGTCACCGATATCTTTGCTCTGTTTGGAACTGGTATGGAGATAATACATCCTGTGTCATTCTGTATCCCAGTTCGGATTTGAGAGTCTGATTTTCAATAGTCTTTATGCAAACAAAAGATTACGTTCACATGTTAACGTGGTCAGCATGAAGATACGTTTGCTTGTGCTGGTAAGCAGTTACATTGCATTGACACACCTGTCAACATTTCCTCTCTGCTTACTTTGGTTTTACAGACATTACTGTGCTTCCCGAAGAATAGCAATGTGTTTTTAGCACTTCAGGCAATATTTAATTGATTCGAAAGGATTAGTGATCATTCTCAGAGCATCATTAAAATGTATTGCCTTTTTAAAAAATAGGTAGATATTTCTACAGGGTTTCACTATCTGTCCATTAGTAATTAAATTCTAAATGTTCACTGTCATCTTCTCTTAGATATTTGCTTTTCTACAGTGCCTACTAATTTCAATACTTACCATATCCTCAGCCAAAGGTAAGAACTGAAATGAATTAAATAAAAACACAGTGGCTTTGGGAAACAGTTAAAGGCTAATTTTTTTATGCCATCAGATTTCTGCTACCTTCTGATAAACAAATCCTACCCCTTGGCAACACATTACAGATTCCCAGTTTTAGCTAACAAGAATGGAATGAGGCTGCAAGATGATGGAAGGGTTAAACTGGGTTAAACAAGATTGCTCTGTCATTAGGGATGATGCTATCACTGACAATCAAACACTTTGCAGTGGTTTCATTCTGCGATCCCAGCAAGTTTTTCAGAACTTGCCAGCCCTCCTCAATGCGTGTGAGATCAGCATCTCTCTCAGCATGAAATCAGAGCTGATCATGTTGTTTCTCTGCATCAATTACCAGTGCAGAACATCCTCTGCCTCTTTTCTTTCAAGGACATCTATTTCCTCATGCTGGGAATTCACTTCAACAAACTGCTTGGTCTTGCCACCTCCTTCCCTTTACATTTGCCTGGGGTCACACATGAGGCTGAGCACCACAAGGTGCTGCCATCCACTGTGGGTTGTGTTCTCCAGCTGGGGGAAGCACACACTATGCCATCAAAGTGTCTGTACTGCTGAGAGAAAGACGCAAAGCTTATTGTTATTACTCCTCTGCTTTTTTAATCCTTTATTTTCTAAGGTTTTCCTTACTTAGTGATTGGATCTCACATTTGTATCACATGAGGTTGTATAAAAGACGCTACCTGAACAAGAAAATCAGGCTTTTTGGCTACTGTTTTGTAGAGAAATAGTCTCCGCGAGGAGGTGGCAGTGCTATCATTGTGTAATCCACCTCATCAAATTGGCATTGAAAAATAACATCTTAGATCCTAAACTTCCTGACTCACTGACACCTTTAATTATTGGCTGCTGGATGGGTTTTTTTAATCACTTTTCATCTTCACGCAATTTTTTTTTCCATCTTCACTATTCTCAAGTACCTTCCTCTAGGTGATCCCTTCTGTCCCTCACCATTCTTCATTTGAAATTTCTGTCCCTTGTTTGACATAAAAGCAAGCAACCAAAAGAAGCTGACGCAGTCTCTTTCAAGTCAAAGTAAATCATGAGAGATTTTAGTTCCTCTTCATTTTTAAGTCTTGATTTCTTTCCTTAAAGCCTACTTATTTTGCAAGGGATTCAAAATTCTCTGCAGCCCCCAAACCACCCGGCAGAACATTCCTTTAGCAGGCATAAAAATAACCACAGTGCCCATCCTTATCTCTTACAGTGCCACCCTCAGAAAGAATATGATTAAACTCAATCAACTCAACTCAATTCTCTGACGATGTAAACAGTAAATAACACAAAACCAACAACCAGTGATAAATAAATGTGGTGCTGGTGACAGCCACTGCAAAGTAGCCCTCAAAACACAAATTCAGACGTTTAATTGCAGCTGTGATAGTAGTTTTTGGAAAGTACAACGTTAGGGTGCATACAAGGTCAAAGGAATCCAAGCTACCTGAATGAGAAAGTGAAGCTTTAAAGTACTTAGGAGTTTGAGGGAATTACGTACATGGGAATTACACGTATTTCCTCACATGCAGGTGTTGTTGTACCTCAAGGTGCTTAGGGACTCCATTTTTCTAAATAGCAACTTCAGCTACCATTACAAGTAGTACTGAAGTCATAGCAAATTGAAAAGGAATTTTGATTTTCTTTTCTTGTGACACCATATAGCTGTGGGATAAATTACTGTCAGATGCTTTAAGCATAATTTAAAACATACCACTCACAATAAACAAAACGTTATTCTTTATGAATGCTTTATAATGATATTATGGAATGTACAACAACCATTTTTATTTACACTCACCAGTATGGTTAAGAAAATGATAGGGACATAAAATACCTTTAACAACTCCAAAATTATTCTAATTGTTTTATAAAAATATTAATAACTAAAACATTTCTCATAACGGATTACACATAATTTGCATATCTGCTAAAACCTGCAGGAGTTAGGAATATAGAAAGAACAAATATGCAGAGAAATTAAACTTAATTAATGTTGTACCACTTTTTTCACCTCAGTGGAGACACTAATAGCAGATTAGTAATTCATGATTAGTTACATTTCTTTCTAGACAATACGACGAAATGGCAGAGGAGAACAGGCAGAACACAAAGGAAAAGTTTGTGGCCTGGGCTAGCAGGCTGGCTGCCGCAGGCAGAAAGCGCTGGGGCTCAAGCAGGAGCCTGGGAGCTGCAGCTCTGTTATTGGGATCCTGTTGGTTTTTTTGCAGGATTTGTAGGGTTTAGCTCCAGAGAGGCACACATTGACATGAGCTCAGTGTGACCCTGGATGTGAAGCCACATCCTGTCATCTGAGAGCAAAGGCCTGGAGCAGGAGTGGAAGGGGGTGGACATCACAGTTTCTCCAAGGAGTGTGATGTCACGAGTCTCACTGAGATCTCTAGCTGCACTTTCCTCCCTTTTCCAGCAGATTTCCTAACAAATATTTTTATGAAAAAAGATAATGGGTCTGTCACTAAGCAAGGTAAGGGAGAATGATGCAAAGTCTGTTGCCTTAAATATCTGAGTTACGTCCTTTGTTGAATGATGCTTTGGAATCCCTGGATGCTGCCATGAACCAGTTCCTTGGTGCAGCATATACTTTAATTTGATTTTGTTCAGGTACACGTACAAATGATACCTCTTATTTTTTTCAGAGTGCAGAGAAGATGACTCATTTGTCAGTTCCCCAGAGCACACCTAGGTAATCTGCTTCTTTCTTCAAGCTTTCTAACAGCACAGAGGAACTACATAGCCTTTGTTTATAACTTGATTATGAAATTAATTTCCCTTTTCTTCTTGTATTCCTAAATTGTCATTTGACTCTGAATATCTGTCTCTAAAAGCGTTATTTTCCCTCCTCTGCTCAAAATTGAAAAAGCATTAGATCTAAATAGAGAAATCTGATTTTTGAAAGCATTACTAAAATATAAAATACCATCAGCAAGTTATAGTAAAATTTTAAATGTTTTCCTATGAAAGCAAATTCATCAGGAGCAATGCTGCAGTGAAATGCAAGTTTGTCCTAAGAAGCAGCACAGCCTCAGGGCAGCTCTGCTGCTGTTTTATGGGAAAACCAAAATGTATTTGTTTTTTTTGCTTATGGAAGGGGAGGCCAGGAGCCTCCTGCCCTCACCTAGGGCAGGCAGAGGGGATGCAGACAGAGGGGAAGCTTCCACTGCCTCCCTGCTCCCTGCCCAGGTGGGCTGCACCCAGGGCACAGGTGGCAGGGAAATTTGGGGAAAGGTATTAAAATGTTGGGACATATCATTTCTCAGAAAAACAGCCTTGCTTATCCTAATGGGCAGCACCAGTGCCAAGAAGGATAACAGCGTAACACGGCACCATTTATCCTTGGATCCTTACAGGAGGATGCAGGAAACTCATTTGATTAGTCAGCTCTGCACTTTATTGCACTTGATTTCTTTCTTATTCATGAATCTCTGGATAAATTCAGCTTCCCAATATCATCAGAACAATCCCAGGAACATTACAGAGCTAAAGCAGTCGCGTGATGTGGCTGATGTATCTTCAGGAGCCACAGCTCTGTGCTGCTAGAGACTGAGTATACGCATGCCCTTTAA
The DNA here is from genome assembly GCF_002078875.1 of Numida meleagris. Classification (NCBI taxonomy): domain Eukaryota; kingdom Metazoa; phylum Chordata; class Aves; order Galliformes; family Numididae; genus Numida; species Numida meleagris. The sequence goes on along the minus strand of NC_034422.1, from coordinate 3,177,767 downwards.
AGCCCAAAGGGAGGAGAAGCACTGATGTTTCTGTTTATGAAATTAATAGGTCCAAGAAGCACAGCGCAGCGAGACGTCGGGCTATTAGCAGGAGCCCTGCTGGCAGCCCACTTAGAAAAAAAAAATAACACGAAACTATGGCAGCAGATTAGGCGGTGTTCAGCTTTTTTCTTTTCTCTCTTTTTTTTTTTTCTTTTTTAATTTTAAGAAGTACGTGGAGAAGTCAGCAATCTATTTCAATGTCTAAGTGTAACAAACAGCCCCGTATGCCTGTGGGTGACCAGCAGCTCAGTGAAGGACACAGCTCCCTGCCCATGGGACAGTGTAGGACCTGACCACAAACAGCTTGGTGACAATAGCAGACAGATGGCTACATGGATATGTAATTGCTTAATATTTAGTTCTCCAGCAGATTAGACTAAAAGGGTGACATTCATATTCATTTTATGGGACCTGCTGAGGTTTTTCCTTTTGAAACTAATCAACCTGTTTATTAATAGATTTTTCCACAGTAATTACCAGAATTTGAGGAAAGTGCTTTATGATGAAGAATCAAAAACAAAATACACAGAACCGGTCACCAGGTGTCACTGTCTTGTCGTTCCAACATGGCCAAAAAAATATAAATCAGTAGAAAACAAATAAACAGGCACACAAACAAGAGATAGGAGAAAAAATGGGATGTGAGGAAGAGAGACTCCTTGTTATTCAGAAGAACTGGAAGAATGAGTTGTCGTGGTTTACTTGATCTAACTGTTGACAAATCTGTTACAAATTGATGATCACTGATTCACGAGATTAATTTCATTTTTTTTTCTCCTGTCCTTGGTAGATGTTGTTCATTACCCTACTTTGAAAACTTTGGGCACTCAGTGACTCTGGTTGCAAGTTTCCAATGAAAGCAGACAGAGCACTATGGTCAAGGCAGCCCACGTGACTGTCTTCTGAGTAGCTTATCCATCACACATCTTTAAGGAAAAAAACACAGTTCTGAGAATACAGACACATCTAGAGGTTTCCTCGATCACTGCTAATATTGAAGGAACTTTCTTGTCAAACAGAACAACATCATTAAAGGTATTTTACAGCTTGCTCATTTCTTTACTCCCAGCTGCCAGGGAGGGATGGTTACAGTCACCTTGTCCTGGGGCATGTTGTGGTTCACATCACAGGCTGTTCTGGGCAAGGGCAGAGCCTTCTGGGGTTTTAAACACTACTGCCCTCCACAAGAGGAACATTTTCTGTGGTAGAATTGAAGCCCCAGCTATGTGCCTTTGAACTCTTATATATTCTTTCCTCCATTTTGGAATGTATTATGTAATGCTTTCAAAGACACAGGGCGTAGGATAACCAGTACTATTAGACTGAAATCATCAGCCTCGAAAGTTGAGTTGACATTTATCTGTAGTTGCTTTTATCTTAAATAATGCGGTCAAACTCACATGGAGGTTTTCTAAAGTATCTATTCAGGCAGCAGGTTCTTTTGGGGAAAGGAAACGGTCCTTTGCGTTGTCTAAGAGCAGCACGCACCACAACCCACCCACCCCACAAAGGAAATGACTCATTTTCTATGAGCTAAGAATATGTCTTTGACATAACTGTTATTTGGGTAGGGGCTCTCTTTATGCTAAGTGCTTTACAAACACAGTCATCTGATGAATGCCTTGGAACTTGAACAAAAAGGCAGAGAAAAAGGAATTTCAATCTTTTAAAAAGAATGAAGGAATACAGAGTAGAGAGGGTAATGATCATGTTTCCAAAAGCGATCATCAATTAACAGTTCTTTCCTGTTTCCAATTGTTTTAAAATGTCTGTCCTTGAGCAATCTCACAGAGATCATACAGCAGCTCCTCATTAAAACTGACAAGTTGTAATGGGAATTGCAAGTCCAATAATATACCATCTACTTTTAATACAGTATCTTATATTTGAAAGTCTCAAAATGATTTAAATTAATGTCAAAAAATTAAGATCCATTTAAAAAATGGGGATTCTGAAACTCCCAACTGATTTGCCTACCATGACCTAGAAGACCACGGGCTGGAGACTAAATCCAGTTTTCCTGGCTCTGTGTCGCTGCTTGGACCAGCCACACTGACTAATAAGAACTCGCTCTTCAGAATAAGATTGAAATTTTATGGACTTGTAAGGAAGTTTATGGACAGTATTCTTCCATAAAGATGCCTCGTAGCTATAATGCACCAAACTGCTGAAAATCTCATGTAAAAACTGGATCTTGAAGATTAGAAGCCCTGCAAGTTATCTAATTACAAATATTTTTTACACTTTAAAGGACAAGAGGTACAATATACAGAGAATGAATAATGTCATATCTCTTCCAATGTGCTGTCAAAAAGATGAAACAAAAGCCACCCAAATTCATCCTGATATCCAATAGCCTAACAGGGAGGATGATAAGAGAAAGGCACACCTCTAAATGAGAAGTCATGTGCATTTGACTAGTATTACAACGTGCATGACAGTCTTATCAGTCAGTTTCTGTGAATGTCCTTCTCTCAGTTCTCTGTCTGCTTTAGAGAAGCCATTCCACTAAGGAAAACTGCATACACTTGAAGCGAACCAGATCTTGATAGGTTGTTCTTGGGAACTCTCAACTTGGCTTGATATAGAGTTAAGCACTCTTAGATGTGACAGAGGTAGTACTAAAGACTGCTGCCGTTATCCATTTTCAGCTGATGTTTTAAAAAATTGCTTTGGTTTACTATTCAGTGGACAGATATCTTCGCCCATATGTAATTAACACAGAGACAGGTAGATGGAGATGTTGCTTAGTCACTCAGTAAGAGCTTGTCTACCTTGTTTTTGTTTATTTTCCTCTAGTTGACACTCTGCCTCCTCATTCCAAAGAAACAATTGGTCCTATGTCAAAATGAATTTGATCAATTTTTACATAGTAAGGCATTAGTTATACTGGATTTGTGTGATATTGCCATTCCAAGTTTTTGACTTGATCATAGATCTTTAGGACAAAAAACATTTTCCAGTTATTATAGGAAGTTTTGCCTGAGTAGATTACAGCATCAAGGCTACTTTAGAGTTAGGTATTACAATTTTTTTGCATGGCTAAACACTGCTAGCATTGGTCTGTAAGTTTTCCAATATACCTTATATATCTTTGTGAAATGTCTGCTGACAATAATAAACAGTTGGAAGTTAAGTTTTCCTGGTTAGGACAGGCGTTTTTATAAAGGCACTGTATGTTACCACAATTCAGAGGAACTGAGATTGACTCAGAGTAGACTTTTTAAAAAGCTGAGAAGGAGCCTAGGCTGTATATTTATGTTCTTATTCTGGAACAAAATAAAAGCTTTCTGGATAGCAAGTATTACAGAAATGCATTTAATTGTTAGGGTGTTTTTTTTCGTGACAGTTTTTACCTCCATTAAAGCCCTGGAAAAGGCTGAAATGCTAGAGAGAAATATCTCGAGCAATTTGATAAATTATGAGGAGAGAAAAGCCACAAAGCTTTTCTGATTACAATTTTACATTCAGATCTCATAGTAACACCTAGAAATTTTAATCAAGTAACAAACCCAGTATCATAGACATTGTCCAGAAATATAGCAAGTGACAACTCCAGTCCCAAAGAGATCTGCATATTAGTATCATCTGATTTAGAAGATGTAGTAATTACACTAAGCATGAAATTTGCCCTCGGTGCAGCTGAGACCTATGCACTGATATCCAAGGAATGAAATTCTGTGCTGGTATTTAGTTACACAGTCCCTATCAAATGCCTTTGGGAACCATGGGTATTCAGAGTGTATCCCAAAGTCATTTCAGATGGCACAACTTGTTTTCAACAAAAAGCAAATGAAGTAAGATTTATTTAAATAAACTCACCAAGGATGAAAACTTTATTTCCTAATCAGACCACCTAGAAAGAGGTAGCATCCATGGTCTTGCAAAGTCCTTTTAAAATGGCTAAAAATGGAAGTAGCTGAGACAGTATGTGATGATAGAATTGTCCTGTTACCATGTTACTTAGAATCATGGAGAACAATAAAAAATTAAGTGATGAATTCTTTAGAGGAACTGTTGAATCTTGTAAGTTTTAAAAAGGCTTAATGTTTGCCTCCTTTTCAACTGGAGTCAACAAAAATGTCACCACAGTCAATGGGGAGAGACATGTCACATCGTTCCTCCCTGCTCCTCACTTCTAATTCCCCCCAAAAATAGAATCATCTGCAGAAAATGCATGCAACATTTCCTTTTCAAGTCTGCTAGTAGAGGGGAAGTATTAAAAGCCCCTTCTGTAATGAGCAGAGACATCAGTCTCAGGCTTTCCAGGGACCTGAACGAAGACTCTTCAGCCTCAGCATCTCCTACTCAACTCTGAACATTCAGGGAGCCATCTACTGCCAACATTGTTTATTAGAGTATGGGAATTAAATGGCTAGGAGTTGACAGGAGATGGTGACAGCAACCTCCGTTCAATTTGGGAAACTCCTCATTTCAGAGGGACTTCAGAAGTTGTCTTGGTCTTGGACTTGGGGGTACTGGTGGATGCAAAGCTGGACATGAGCCAGCGATGTGCCCTCAAAGCCCAGAAAGCCAACCATATCACGGGCTGCATCAAAAGAAACATGGTCAGCATGTCTGGGAATTGATCCTGCCTCTCTGCTCTGCACTGGTGAGACCTCACCTGGAACACTGTGTCCAGATGTGGAGTCCTCAGTACAGGAGAGATGTGGACCTATTGGATTGCGTCCAGAGGAGGGCCACAAAAATGACCCAAGGCATGGAACACCTCCCCTAGGAGGACAGGTTGAGAGAGCTGGGGCTGTTCAGCCTGGAGAAGAAAAGGCTGCAGGGAGACCTGAGAGCAGCCTTTCAATATCTAAAGAGGAGCTGCAGGAAATAAGGGGACAGAATCCTTAGCAGGCTCTGTTGTGGCAAGATGAGGAGAAATAGTTTGAAACTAAAAGAGGGAAAGATTTAGACTGGATATAAGAAAAAAGTTTTTTACAATAAGCGTGGTGAAGCACTCGAACAGGTTACTCAGAGAGGTGGTGGAAGCCCCGTCCCTGGAGACATTCAAGGTCTGGCTGGACCAGGCTCTGAGCAACCTGATCTAGCTGTAGATGTCCCTGTTCACTGCAGGAGAGTTGGATTAGATGACCTTTAAAGGTTCCTTCCAACTCAGATGATTCTATGATTCTAAGCTGCTGAAATAATTTGCTGTCTTGAGGCAAAAATAAAACACAAGGCAGAAAGGGTCATTCTGCATCAAAAGGTCATATTTTCTTTTGTCAAAAGAACCATGCCCACAAGTCCTCTCTACTGGAGCACTGAAGCCTATCTTAAGAAAAGTTGGACTCTTTTCCCTTACTCTGATAGAATGGCTGTCGCTGCACTTCAGTGTTCTGCTGGATAGGAACCTGCGTCTAACTTGACAGTCTGAAAGTATTAATGACTTGCCTATATCCATTTATTCTTATACCACCATTAACCTCCCTCCCTGCAGTTTCATTTCCACATAGCAATCATGTTCCTATTCAGACTTCATTCTGTAAGACTGAACGGGACCATCCCTTGTTTCCTCCTGTTTGTTCAACTCTCCGTCTTACTAATTATATTAGTAACCTTTTTTTCTCTCTTTTTCTTGAATCTAAATGAAGAACTGCAAAGGTATTTTATATGAGGCCATATAAGTGCATTGTTCAGTGCTTTATCGCTTCCCTTCTCTAATGGAAATTTGTTTGTTAGACATTGTTTAATGTACTTATTCTGCATGGCTTCCATGATCCCATGAAGTAGGAACCTCCATTTAAAGGTGGAAATTAGTATTTGCAGGAGGATCCAGATGTGGAAATCTGATCCAACATGTGATACGCTTTATCTCTGCTTCATTCAAAATAAACATCACCTTAAATGACAGGGAAGTGGAGGGAAACATGGGAATTCCAATGTAATTTAAAAGCACTGTGAAGAACATGGGTTTAAAATGTCATAATATTTTTTAACACCATTAAACATTCTAAGAATTCAATCAACATATTCATTGCAATTATATAACTAAAATTCAGAATGAAATAGTATAATTGCTTTTTTATGGACATCATTATATAATGATGTCCATATAATGAGTGGTTTTATAGCAATCTCAGCTAACTCTGGATTTGGGGAACTTTAAAAACTTGCTGATTTCCATTGTACCACTCATGACTTGATCCAGGATACTTCAAAAAAAAGAAAAAAAGACCTCTTTTAAAAATGTTGTTCTGGTTTTCATTTTTAAAATGTTTGAAATACAAGAGTAAAATAAAAGTCTAAAAATTCAGTAAGTGCAGAGTGGGTTTTTTTAGAGACATAAAGAGCCAGCTTCAAACTGAAAAAATAATACAAATGTTCGGTTCAAAGTGATTTTTAATGAAGATGATAAGTCTCAGAAAATAACAAGTTATGGGCAATATATAACTTAAATCAGCAGTTCAATCATGGATTCTCTGCCTCCCACACACAAGATTATGTGCTGTGCATCTCAAGATGTGAACTATTAAAGACACAGCCCAAAAAAGAGAAGGAGCAAAAAAATCTTTGTGTTTATTGTGCCTCTCAAATATTGGTTCAGCCTAGGAAGCTTTCTGTGCCATAGCTACCTCTTCTAGAGCAGCACAGTGTACCTGGGTGATGCTCTGCATCTCAGAGTCTTTCCTTCTGGTTTTCTGCTGTCCCCGTGCTACGACTACCAGGCACCATGAAGTTGACAGAGTCCTGCCAGGTCTTCCTCGTTCCTACTTTGTGGAAGTTGCCCTGGGACTTGTTATTCCCTATAGTCCTAAGGTTTATTTTGCTTAAGAATAGTATTAAGATGAAATGAATGGTAGCAATCTAGCAGTGTGTATGGAGCCTTAAGACTGCATTTTTGAGAATCACACCAGAAAACAAAACTGGCATTAAACTTCCACTTTTCATTAGACCCCATGCAATCACATAAATATCCTCCTGTTACACAGCAATCAGTCTGTAGTTGTGGGTTGTGTAGAACTGAAGCTGACAAAGCAAACTATTGTAAGTAAGCACACAAAACAGCAAGCACAGATCTCATTGCAAGCTATAAATCTAAGAAAGTGGTTATGTTTTGGAGGGGTTAGCTAGTGCAGCTCATCTAGCCTCCCCGTAAAGCTGGCTACAATATGTCTACATAAGTTTTGGTCAGACCTTTGAATGATTAGCAAATGCATTTCTGGATCATCTCTTCCACTGTGACTTGCCAAAAACAACATAAGGTTGTGTGAAAATCTCTTCTACTCTTATTTCACACACTACACATTTTTTCTGATGTTAGTGTTTGGTTTTTCCTTGCCAAGCAGAACAAAACTACAGACACATCAACCAAAAAAAAAGTGAACATTAAAGGACATCTTACTAATGGAAACTGGTCTCTCAAAAACACTTAGAAGAATGTTGCAGTATTGGGATCAGTATGAATGCTTAAACATACTTCGCAAATTTGTTGATATTGCAATAATAATTATTTTTAAAAGTTATTTTTTCTGCTATAGTAAGATATTACTAATAAGAACTATTACACTAAGGGAGTAAACAGCAAAATTGCATTATCTGGGTCAACTAAAGCAAATTCCAGTTTACCGTATGCAAGTACAGGGGATCAGGGCAGTTGCCTCTCTAACAACACTCATTTATCCAGGAGACTGCACATATTCTGCTCCTTAAACAAACCACAAAAGCTTCCTCTGTATACAATTTAAATGTTACTTTGAGAAAGTCTGCCCTGCAACAGTGGGTGGTAAATGCTTATTTATGAGTGTAAACTAAAGACATCATCACCTTCAGAGCATGAGGCTTTCACAAGTAAAACAAGCTGATTAATGAGAATGAGTCAATTAATTTTGCACCTAGTATCATGACTAGTGGGCTACATTCTGCACTTTTTGTCCTAGTAAAGTAAATAACAAACCAAGACCAATATGAGAGTCATTTGGGTTAGAAGAACATACTGTCCCCTCTGTATCTTCCTAGCATTGAATCAAATCAAAGCCAATTAAATATTCAAACAGTTGTTTTCTCATCAGTATTAAAACATTGAAAATTCAACTTTCTTTTCGGCCGAAGTACCAACAAAGCTTAGGGCATATTTGCAATATCTTGCTTGCTGAATTGCTAATGTTCCTGAATTGTTGGTGGTTGGCACCAGAGATGTGCAATGAAAATTTTCATTGCATTGTCACACATGCAGTTCATCCCATCCACAGCCTGCATTTGCTAATATAACAACAGTTTTAAAGTATCAGTATCCAAAGCCTACATTTTACAAGACTGACTGAATCAATACAGCAGTTTTAATTTGATTCTTATTCAATAAGTGTGCCACTTCATGGGTAGGGGAATACGTAAGTTCTTGCTTCACTTGCTCTTTTACTACCTAATGGTACAATCTTTGACGGATGCTCACTCATGAATGAACTTGTGGCCCTCTGGTAAAAAAATGAGATTAATTTCTCCTTGCCTCTTGCTTTCAGTAGCATCATTTATTTGCAAGTCTGATTTCTAAACATACTCAGAAAAGAAGTCTCAGCAGTTCCTTTATCTAAAGTGTGACCCCAACCTGTTGGATGACATTGTGCAAATGGCATCAGGTGTCATGTTCAGCCTTAAATGGAATCCTATTCGTATTTGCCTTATCTCACTGCCAGTGAAATAAATTAAATCTGGGCTCCCATAGCTAAGCTTGCCTTTCACTATCTCATCCACTATAGACAGTTGTCTCTATAAGTTGACTATAAGTTATTTTATAAGGTTATTAAAAGAGCAAAACTTTATATTCATATTTAAAAGGAGATGACAATGCTGATGTAAAGATTGAACCTTTAATATTTCATCCTATGTTTAGTCAAGCTGTGCATCAGCCTTCAGAACAGGCTCGTTCTCCTCATGCAAATGTTGCTTACTTATCAAGACATTTGACAAATATTTATCAGTCTACAAACAATTACTTCATTAATAAATTTGTCTTTCTCTTAGCACGTAAGTCTGATATGGAGGCTCTCTGATTTCTCTGCCTTGTACTCTCCTACATTTCTAGTGCATTTTCCCTTTTTTATATCTAGATTTACATCAGCCAGTGTACAACACAGACGTTTTTTTGTTTCTTTTCAAAAGAAAGTTGAGGGGAGAAAAAAAGAGAGAACTCCACTACTCTTCACATCCAACATACTTCCTGGAAAATCACACAATTCTTCAGTTATTCTATTGATTACACATTTTGGCTTTTCCATTTAAACTAGATTACAAATTATTTGCAATATCAGTTGAAGTTCATAGACACTGAGAACAAGATGGAGCTCAGATGTCCCCATTTCAGCCCACAGGACCAGGCTGAGTTCTGCAGCTAGAGACAGCATTAAGTATGGCACAAACTGAAAGATCATATTCCATATGAACTCCTGACCAAGAAGCCTTTCTCTGTTCTGACAGTTATGATCACAGATTAAAAAAAATAAGAACAAAGCCCCTCAGATACTGCATTTCAATCCAAACACAATATACTTCAGTTTCAGTGACTGGATTTGGCTGTGAAGAGATGCAAGCAATGAAGACTAATAGACGTTCATAACCTGAGTGCTTAGAATATAAGGAGCAACTGAGAAGATCTCAGCATATTTTCCTGTTCTTTTTCTGGGCTGTGATGAGTGTCTTAATTTACGCTAAAACAATCTAGTTGGAACCGTTCATTCATCCGTCGTCCTATGTCCATACACATCCACTCCTCTGAGCCTGCCCTTTGCTTTCTTTCCTGCTTGAATGGGAGGAAGAAACAAAGACGCTTTCATAGTACAAAGCACAAGATTGCTACAGGAAAGACATTGTTTAGTGTTATCTTTATGTGCATTTATTCAAATATGAACATATAGGTGTGTTTTGAGGTGTTTTTCCACCTATCTTCCTACATATTCTAGCATTTAATGACTTACTTCTGAAGCAGAGGTACTTTACATAGTGGAAGCCAAGAAATACATTAGCAAATTCATCTAAGAGAAGCGTGCTGTTAAATAATAATATGTAGACTAATTAATGTAAATGCAATGGTGAGAACACGCTGACATTGTTAAAGTTAATGATCCAGCTGCATTATCATTTACATCACTGCAATATTGAGAAAATCAGAGAACTTGGCTCTCTGCATCCTGGAATGGCATTTTCACTAGACATCTTGAAGAGTCAGTTAAAAAGACTTTCAACAGTTTTGCCAAGACCACTGTGATGATTTTATTGTGCAATTTGGGACAATAGTTCAGTTTTACCTAAAACCTGGAGCACAATGTGACAGAGAGTTTGTGTTATGCCAGAAATAGTTACCTAAGCCCTGTAATTCAATGACACAGCTTTCTGAGCCCCAGTTCTCCTTCCCAGTGTTCCCACTGCTGATTGCCTTCTTCATGGCTGGCCTACACTGCTGGCCCCAGTCAATTCTGACATTCTGTTTGATCCCTCAGAGGTGCTAACTTAGGGGTGGCCACAATTCCCTCAGCAATTCCCACCTGACCTACTGCAAAAAAATTTTTTCCAGAAGAATTCTTATGAGAAAAACAAATGTTACTACTTTAACAGTAAGGAACACCTATAGCCTTTCTTCATGATTATGTTTTAAAATAAACAAAACTGGAAAAAAAAAAAAAGATTAGCTATTCTAGAAATGTGGATAAATCAAGCATAAGACCTGTATGGAGACTATTTCTTCAGTGAATGTCGTATGCTGGAAGACATACTGAGTGATACAAGTATTTAATGGCAATGTTATGAAGAAGAAAGCAGGTCTCTTGCAAGACTGACCTGGAGCATGACAAACAAGCTACCTTCTGCTGAAGAATTTCCTATCACCAAATCATCACTGAGCGTTGTGATAAAGAGAGGCAAAGCAGAGAGGAATACAAATGCCCTGTATTGTTGGTTTTCTTTTATAGTATCGGATGGAAAAAGCACATATTTTGCCTGTTTGGCGAAGTAAGCAGATGTTCTGCAAAGTTTCCCAAGAAGCTGTTCTGTTTGAGTAAATGCTGGCTCCTTGTGCGGAATCTCTTGACTGAAACTGCTCTTCAGACAAGGCATCAGATCTAAAGCACGGGCACTTTTTTTGCATATGTGTGGCAATGTAAGAGGCTTTTGAAAATCAGAAATTTGCATCAGTAACACACAGTGTGCAAGAAAAATGAATAAAAGAATGTGGTGCTCTAAGTGGCCTGAAAAACAGAGTTCAAGATGAGCTTTTGGTTAATTTCAGCAGGAATATTTTAATTGCTAATTGTTATGGCTGAGAATGTGGGGCAGCACTTTATAAGCAGTAAAAAACTAGAATGAAAACAACAGGTTATAATACCATCAGCTCTAAGTCACAAATCACTACCACCTTATTCAAGCAGGGCTAGAATTTGTCTACAGCTTGGACTCACAAATGCATTTAGTCTCCAAGATATTTTTTTCACTGTGAAAATGAAGCTCATATGTCCAGGCTCCTGTGTCGAGCAGTGCTGACATTCATTCCTTCTCTACTTAAGTACTTTAACCATTTTAAAATGTCCTTCCAGCTACAAGTCCCGCAAAGGCAGCGCTACTTAGAAAGAATAAGAAATGGAACGCACATCTGGCCATCTTGCCTCATGCCACTCAGTGGCTTTACACAGCATTTCTTTGAAAGCACAGCAGCTGGAGATGGGGCCAGGCCCCAGGCCCACAGGCCTTCTTCCCTCCATGGCTTTCACTGGGACCAGGCAATTGCAGTGAAAATTCTACTCTAGGCACAAATTTTCTAGCAATCTCAGCTCCTTTCTAAATTCCATAATAAGTGTACAGATTCGGAAAAGTGCCCTGTGATAGAAAATACCAAGCACAATATAAAGCAGTACAATACAAACACATTCTAGGAGAAAACAGAATAACCAATCAATTTTTCTTTTTCACATCCTGTTACTTGTGTTTTCATTGACAAAATATGGCACACAGGTCTATTTGTGAGCGACCTTCAAGGACAGACCTTCTTTAGTTGAAAAAGACTGGTGGAAATGGAGGGATGAAGAGTATACCTTAAACCATTCGGTCTAGCCTTTCAACAGGATAGATTAGGTTTTAAAAAAAAAAAAAAAAAGCAATTTTAAAGTTTCTGCTGAAAAAAACAACACATACCAATTTGCAGAAATGATGTTGCATCATCTCCATTTCTCATGAGCTGGCTGGGAATTCCAGTTAGAAATATTTCACATCACACCCAAGAACTCTTGCAATACATCACAGAAATTCAGTATGAGAAAATAACTGTAGGTGACCTGCAATATAAAGCCCAGCTTTGGAAATACACAGAAATCAGGATGCTAGACCTGGAGATGGGATTTATACGTATGCATCTTTACAGCGAAAGGTTAAAAATAAAAAGGGGGGGAGGATATTTTTTCAGTTACTCATATACAGCATGTATGAATGGATAACAAATGGTAAATATATTTACTGTAGGGAACTACTTTTGATAACAAAGCAAACACAGGTCTTAGTCCCCATTTAAGCTAACACTCATAGAGCAAGAAAAAAAAAAACCACAACAAATCTTAATATCTTTGACTGTATAAATAAAGGGAAAAAACGGAGGAAAGAATCCAGTGAATGTGCCAACACTTTTACAGATACAGGTAATTTTCTACACAGTGCTCAGTTACCATGGTGATGGGCATGAATCAGATTAGATAATTTCTTCACTCAAGAAAACCTTCTACTGAAGTTAATGGCAGGTTTTCCAGTTGATCTGCAGTGTTAAGCCCATGTGTATTATTTTTCCCTCTGTGGAATATGAAAGTTGAAATGGCCATGTGTGCACATGATAACATTATCCAAGGGAAAGACAAGGGGGCATTAGTTATATATTGGCTCTAGCATTACTCTAATCTCATCTCCTGGCACATGTCAGTCAACATGTAAATCCTTTGTTTTCCCTGCAGAAGACACTGCAGCAGTGCAGTGGAATGGGTGTATGGGTTAGGAAGTGGGCAGAGTTTAGGGCCCACTTTCGTGCTCTGCTCCCTTCTGTCTGTGTTACTGAATGCATTAATGTAATGAATTCCTTCTCTCAGCGGAAAGATGGTTATGGATAGCTAGCATGTCTTCACCTCGCTCAAAGGTAAAATGCATTGGCTTAAAATTCAATTATTTTGTTCTGAAGAAAAAAAATGACTTGCTCAAAAGCATGCAAAGTAGGAGGAGCCATACACTACTCTGAAAGTAATGTCTACATCATTTCAATACTGTAAGCTTCCTGTAAGAAGAAGCTGTCCAGATCTCAGTTCACAGTTATCTACTGAAACTTGAGCAATTGTGGGTATCACTAAAATTACATCAAAATTCTTAGCTAGCTACCAAACCATCCTCCTTTTCTGAATGCCACTGAAAAGTCTTTTGAAAAGTCTTTGCAGAGAGATGAACAGAAGATTCAGAAGTCCAGAAAGATTTTATTTCACTTTGAAGTCTAAAATGAAAGTTGTAAAATGACAATTCTACTTTATTCCAGAAGCAAAGGCTCATCATAGCTTTGTTGCTTTTCCGGAAGTGAATGTACAAAGAACCTTTTTTGACTATATAGCATCTAACTGGAGAATATCAACATATCACAGTATTTTTCCAGGGATTTTTTAAGTCAATCCTTTCTTGCCTTTTTTGATCCCCTAAAAGCTGGTGTCACTGCAGCCCTGGCATGAGTGTCACTGTGTAATGCTTCTAGCACTCAATAGCCTTTGGAAGTGCATTCCCATGGTAACACTCCAAACCCTGCTGGCTACATCATTTCAGCACAGTAAGCTTAATATCAGATGCTTAAGCCATCTGTCCAGCGCCTCAATTAACATAGTTAGCTGCTGAAACTTGAGCAATTACAGATATTATCAAAATCACATGGCAATCAAGGAACAAATTCACAACACAAAAGAGGACAGAGGAAACCCTAAAGCAACACTGAAACAGAGCTAGTATGAGTGAAAAGAGAAGGAGGGGCACTTCATCCAGAATTATATGCAAATTGGAACTTAATCTGGCCCTTAATTTCTGTCTTGAGTCCTCATTTTGACTGCAGAACTGTTAGAATTCTGCTGTTATCTATGTAAAAGACTGTGTGGTGCAAAGAAACAGAAAAACAAGCTCAGCATTTGTCTCTTCTATAAACTTTGGAAAAAAACTTGGGGCTTGAGATGAGAACAAACAAAGCAACCCAAGAGTTGGCCATGAGAAGGAAGATTTCTTTTTCTGGTAGGTTTGGATTTGAGCTAAATACTGTGCATTTATCTGGATTTATTAAAGACAAGGTAGGTAAGAGTAAACTAAGAACAGTCAAATGCTGAAAATTGGATCATATCCCTTATGCATGGCCCCTCTCCCATGGATAGGGGGTGCAAACCATTGAATTAAGGCAGCACAGGGCTGTGCACACATGGCTGTGATGCCGGTGCTTGCCAGCAGTTGTCTCACCATTTTGCTGGAGCGCCAGGGAAAGGGTTTCATCTCACCTGCCTATAGATGGGTAAATTCAGAAGTCTTGAACTACTTATCTAAAACCTTAATAGCCCTTAGAGAGATCTAGGCATTTCGAAAGCATGACTTATATGGCACTTTAGACATTTACTGTAGAATAAGACAAATCATTCCCTATTTCTCTCCACGGACTACAAAGAACTCTGTGTGCCTAGCTCAGCTAGAGTTGTCTGTACTGAAGATGTCTAAATTAAGGCAGCAGAGTCCTACCATGGCATGCCCTAACGACTGCAGTGTGAGGAAACAAGTTTTCTTATCTTACAGGAGTTCACTGTCGATTGCTGCCTATCACTGTATTGAGGAAATGATTGCTGTTTCCCAGTATATCTAGAAGTATGCCTTGCTAAACCCTTGCTAAAGCAATTAAAAAGATGCTCAGAAACTTCCTCTGTCAGAAATGGCAGCCTTTTGAAACTGAGCTCAAGACAGCCTTCTTTCAGTTTGCAGCAAGAGAAATTCTGTTCCCAATGATAAATATTGCATGCAAATTAAAATAAAAATATCAAACAAATATATATATATATATATGTCAAAGGACAATATTGCCACAAATGTCAGCTACACATTTAGCAGATTGACCCCTCGCAGCAAGCACTGCTGTACAGCTTTTCATGCTAGTTCAGTTCCTGCTGGGTTTGATATTTAAGAGGTATCATTAATTCATATTTCAGGTAGTAGTTTTACTTCTAGGATTGAACCTGTTAAGGGAAGTAATGATGCCAGACAGCCTTTCCATGTGGCTCCTCTCACAGAGCCACTACCTGTGAAAAGAAGAGTTCACCTTGCACAAGAGCCCCTCGGATGGCACCCCTTCTGTTGGCAGCAGTTCTTCTCCCAGACCACCTCTCATTCTGCCACACTGACTGTCCTCACTTGGTCCATCTGTCTTTTTGTAGCTACAGCCTCTCCAGCTGGAGAGATGAGCCTAGACATCACAGGGGCATTGGCCTTGAGCAGCGCTTTGCACAGAGGCTCAGAGCTCTGCCAGCCTTTGGCAAGCTGCCTGCAGCCAGCGCTTGGTGCCTGCAGCAACGGGCAGCTCGCCTCCCTTCTTGTATTTCCCCATCAGGCTTAGTTCTGACCCAGGAGGCAGAGTGATGACTACAAAAAGGCCAACTACAACCCAGACTGTCATTTGGCTGATTCTCCCCTGGATATTTATCTATTTGTAGGTATTAATCTATTTTCTTAAGAAGAACATATCATGGAGTAAGTCCTGTTTCTCCTTAGACAGATACGGGGATTTTGATAGAGTATCAAAGCTCTCTTATGTACCCTACAGTGACACAATGCTCTTTACTTCCATTGTGAGTTTTTTGTTTTGTTTTTGTTTACTGCATACAACAGGCATTTTTCTCACTAGAGCCAGTCACTACATGGTATTTTTTCCCTCATTTTGCATGAATATATTGATTTGAACATAACTACAAACCAGGATGTGTTTTGCTGCTACATACAGGTATTCGAAACATTGCCATGTAATGCAAAGCTGTTAAGTGCAGCCTAATATCTACCAGCCAGCGATGTGTGATAGAAAACCAGGGAGGTATTCCAAAGGGAAAACTGAGAGCATGTAAATATAGTTAAGTGATTCAAATAATTATAATTGTTTTCAATAACATTCAAATTAGGAAGTTAGTTCTCCATACCCACTCATCCATCGTTTGTTCAGTTATAATAAAACCCAGATATTATGTGGCTAAGAGTAAATGAGCCATACGTGTCAGACTGACCTTTCGTCCCATTCTGTTTATGAACTCGAGCCTAAAAATAGTACTCACTGCCTTTAAGATACATTTAGTGCTGATACAGGACTGTTTATCTTCTTGTAATCATAAGGGTGTCCCATGTTTTAATCCTTCACCGCTAATGGGAATATTGCTTTTCAAAAATAAAAGCTAGTTATTCCATATTTTTGCAGAACTCATGGAAGGGACTTGGCTAGAGATGCTCTTCATTTCCGCTGGCTTGAAATTGCAGTATTGCAGTATCCTTAACTCCTGCCAGCAACACAAACCACATATGTTTCTAAGTGAGAGAAACTATTTGTAGTGTCAACCTGAATATGGCTGGGGTTCACTCATCTGCTCATGGGATTAACTTTGACTTTGAGTGCTTTCTGTGATTGCATCTTTCCTACAGAGAAATCTATGTACTCCCTAAGGAGGCCTGAGCTGCTGTATCCTGCAAATCAGTTATGATTATCCTAGGCCTGGTCAGGCACAGAAACATGAAGGCACTGTACCTAAATCCAAATATATTTACTGAGGAGTAGGTTGTTGCTTTTCTTTTCTTTTGTTTTGTTTTTTAATAATCAATGGATTATTTAAATGACATTTTCCTTTGCATTTTCAGTAAGTGACAATCACACAATCAGCAGCTGTGACTAAAGACCAGTAACTTGTTAATCCAGCTACGCTTCCCTCTGAATGTCTGTGCCCATCCAGGGTTTCATCTCCTTATTTATTTCTCCACAGATTGTTATTAAATCAGACTAACATATGCATGCATTAAACACTTCAGTGATCCGGTATTGCCTTAGGAACTATCGTATAAACCGGAAAATGCATAAGCTTTATAACTCATTACCAAGAAGTCCAGGTTATCATGAACTACACAGTGCCTGCCACAGGGCAGAGTTCTGTTTGACTCCTTCATTGTCCCACAGCACAAAAGTAAGACTATAATTAAGCCCATAATTTCAGGTTTCAGATAGTTTGGTTTGTACTGTTAAATTAA
This sequence comes from Numida meleagris, assembly GCF_002078875.1. Classification (NCBI taxonomy): domain Eukaryota; kingdom Metazoa; phylum Chordata; class Aves; order Galliformes; family Numididae; genus Numida; species Numida meleagris. The sequence continues at coordinate 3,160,481 of NC_034422.1, read as the reverse complement.
GAAATTATTTTGATTGGTATTACTTTGTAGTACAAGTTCCATTGTTAAAATGTTTAAGAGAGTTTTAATGCTTCAATATTTTTGCAAAGTGTAGTAACTTAAGAGGAAGTTTGTTGTACTTTAAGTCTCCAAGTAGGGCAGCTTGTGAAAATATTAACTTTATTTTTAAAGAAGTGAGAGGAATGATGAAAGCTTTTATAATGGTAGAGAAAAGCTTTTAAATGATCAAAATATATGCCCCAAAAGTCCAAGTAAAAAAGGATTATTCATTTTTAAATTTTCTTATTTTAATCCAGTTTCATGATTTGGACCTTAATCATAAACTTAGAACTCCTGGGGTTACTGTTCCCATTCCAGTATTTGTCGTGCATGGAAATAGTGAGACACAGAGCCTGCTTCAGTATCAAGCCATGACCTGAAAAATTATTTTATGCAACTCAACTAAAACACCAGGGAGCAACAGAAATGTTATTTCACATGCTCTTAACTGGAAAGGGCCTTAAAGTAGGATAGCAAGCCTGGAACACAGCTGTCCACTGAAGCTGAGAAAATACATAAAGCTACCACTTCATATAGCTCTTCTAGTGCCTGCTCTAAAGTATAACATGCATAGCCATCATTTGCTATCTTGCATTCTCTTTCTCTTTTGTCTACCCATCTAATCCTTGCTATCTTTTTCAAAACCTCCATATTTGGGGCAAAGGGTGAAAAAAAAAAGATTGAAAAACAGAAGTGATTATAAATATGTTGATACCACTGGACCTACATGTCAGGACAATCTATCATATTCATTGCCTCAGTAAAATTGCTGGTGTGGAGAGAATGCAAATTCTGTTCCAGTAGAAGAGGTATTAGAGAACTTGTTCACATACCAGACATCTAGGGGTCATAATCAGAGGATAAATAAGACCATTTCAGATGTAATACTGATTGTACTGTACGAAATTTGCTAATAAAACCCCTCCATGCCTGAAAGCCACAGAACCTAAGAAAATTGTGCTTCCAAAAAAAGGCTGTAGCGTGAGCTGATTTATAATGAGTGTGCAGTCATGAAGTGAAAATGGCAAGGCAAATGTTAACACAAGAGTGGGTGAAGCCATTAGGAACTCAACTAGGATGTATGCAAAATGACACAATAAGGGCATCTAAATTCCACTCCAAATTCAATAGACTGTGTGCTGGAAGTGGAGAAATGGGATGAACAAGGGCTCATCTACATTAGAAAGTTTTACTGCTTTAATTAATCCAAAAACATAATTATAGCTGTGAAATCTTTCTAGTGTGGATGCAATTTTACTGGTTAAATGAACAAGAACTTGGAACTTATATCATTTACCAATCTGACTGTACCGTACTCTGGTGCATTTTAATATATCCAGTTTTATTCAGCAGATGGTTCTGGCTACAGATCTAAACTGCATATAGGGATAAGTATTTATCTCTATTTAACTTCACGGATGCAAGACTAGTGTTTTGACGACAATCAGATTAGATCACAGTAGTCCACTAGAGACATGTACTGTGTACTCCCATTCTTTGATGTGGTTGTCCTATCGTTTAAGCATTAAATCATGGTTAAAAGCTTTCCCAGTTCCTTGGGTGTCCAATAAAACTAATCTATACTGGTATTTTTTTATCTACTAGGACAAAAAAACCTCTTTCTCTTTGCTTAGGTTGAAAACTGGGAGCTGGGATTATCCCTTATTGAAATGCTACCTAATAGTTTCTCTAATGCAGTTAAATAACTAAATAAACCTGCCAAGTCAAACATAAACATACTGGGCCATATTTCCATGTACTGTGTACTGTTTGTGAGAGTCTAAATTAAATGATTCTGATACAGTACGCTAGCGGATTTACACAAGCAGTTAGCACATTGTGTTGTTCTGATGTTAGAGATCTCACATCTTCACACCTCTGTCAAAAGTAACATTATTAGCAAATATAACAAATTTTATGGCAACACGTGATAACAAAAAGAACAGTAAAAATAAAAGTACAGAATATAAAATCAAAACAACAACCATATATAGTGTGAAATATTGTTTTCTAGTATAACTGGAAGAACATATTACATTAAACAGGTTAAGAATTTTAAGTGGAAGCACCTGAAATATTTTTCAGAAACTGTTTGCATGGCACTTTGTCAAAAGTTGTCATGTCGCCTAATGTTAACACACAGCCCAAGCTCACATATCAGGTATCATCTCCATCAGTAACAACACTGAAAAATCTTTCATGTAAGCAAGCATGCTCTTTTGATGTAGACATTATCATTTTCTACAGCACAGAAATTTCTCTCTCTTCTGTTTTGTATATAAGTAGGAAAAGATTAAAATCTTGGACATGCTTGAATGTTATCTCATGCACAGATAATTCTGATATGAAGTATACAAAAAGTAGTCAAAATATTATTGCTACAGAACCTTTGGGGAGTAATATATTTTGAAGCACTAAGAATTGAATAAATTAACTATTACTTTTCTACTTAATTTTATTTAGACAGAACCAAAATAGAATGCAAAATGAAAACATGTATATATAATTCCAATTCCGTGCTGCCGGTGGCTTTTAAAACAAATGGTGAAAGGTTTGTGCCCCTATGCCATTATGCTCTCACTTCTGTTTTCTCACAAAACAATCTTTGATGTGGTTTTACAGCTATGTTTGCAGTCAGAAAAGCTATCGTGACTGCAAGGCTTGCATCTGCTTTCTGGGCACTGGAAATCAGCACACAGAGGTGTCTTATGTCTTTTTGTCTGCCTCTGTCCTTCTCCTTATTTCTGTGTCTATAAGCCTTTAATGGCAATAATCTTTTAGTGACAGGGATAAACTCCCTCTTTCTATGTTCAAGGACTCAAACTTGTTATCAAAAACACTGTCTTTCTTACTCCGATTTCAATTAAAGTTTCTCCATCTCTTTTCCTAACCGTGGTCATGCCATCCCTGATAGGAATTTCAGCTGCTTACCTAAGTAATCTAAATCAGCGATTTAAATTGATAAGATATTATGTGAACAGAATAGTCAATTACATGGTTCAAATGCAAGGAAACAATAATAAAAGAAACAAGACAATACTAGAAAAATTGAAAATGAACAAAACTCTACACTTCAGTTTTACACTGCAGTTACAACTGCTGCTGTTCATATACTCACACAGATGTACCTGAGAATGAAACCAAATGTTTTTCGTGGTTTTATGCAGATGATTCAGAATAGAGGAAAACGTTTCTCAAAATTCATTCCTCCCCTCTTTATTTTTCAATGCATTTTCCAATCCGGTACCAAAAATCTTTTCCCAAGGTTACAATAGGTCAAAGTGATTATCTTCAATTATTCTATGTGTCTAGAAAATACGACATGATTCAGCAAAGCAATTAAATGTGATTAAAGAGAGAGACGTATTAGTACGAGTACTAACTTCAGTGGGGATGTAAGCAAATGCTTGAAGTTGAGCATCACATGCACACTCCATTTCTTACCGTGGGCTCAATTATACTATCTCCATGTCACTGAGCAGGACTCTATCTCAGCCTTTAGTAAGACTCTCATTATTCAGCATGAACAAAGTTAATCGGCAAATGGTTCCATTCTCATGGAATTAAGCTTTTAAAATGTTTTTTTTTTTGTATGTTACAACAAAACCAAGGTCTTTCAAAGGTTTTTGTGGATGAGTAGATGTCAGAAGTAAAAAGCCAATCTGAGAAATTAGTGCCCAAGATTTAAAGTTATGCTGCATCTGATTCAGACCAGTTTCTTCAAATAGAGGCTGGCCACTTCAGCCTCTGATATTCTATCAATTTAGAACAGATCTCTCTGGTTTTCACCAAAAATTCCATCCTTGAACAGAAATATCTCTTGGAATGAAAACTTTAAGAATATGTGCATATTCCCACATCTGAGAAACCCATCCTCATTCTTTCTTCTCTCACCTTTGCACCCAAATCTGAGAGACAAAACTTAGGGAGGATCTGTCATGTGTACACAAGTTGTGCTCCGTTACCTTAAAGCATTACTGGAATTTAGTATGTTAATCCCTCAAAACTACTTTGAAAATCCTAATCTAAAAGAATGAGTGTTCATTAAGGGATCTATTCATTATGACAATATTGACTGTGCATTAACTTAATCCATATACTTGTATTCGACAGGAATTTGTTAAATACTCAGTTACCTGCTAAGTATGAATGACTCCATATCCAATGAGAAATTTGTCACAGGCAAAGCTGCTTGGGTAGTACAACTATACTTTACCATGGAGAACATTCCACACAAAAGGCTAATGACATGAAATACTTTATCACAGAAGTTCAATAAAGCAATGAGTTCTAATAAGCTTAAGAAGTTGCTCAAAGAGAGTTTAACCAGGAAAGCAAGGTGGAATTGCACAGTTGAGGATTAACCACTTACATGATGTATTATAAAAATTGCAGTTTAACATTTAACTTGCTGCATGATATAAGGCTTTCTGCTAGTTCGTATTTTAATAAAAGGGTGAGTATAAATTCCACCTGGAGCTCTGGTCCTACGCCGCTTGTTTGGATCAAGTCATATATATTCATCTAATGAGATTAAAACATTGGGCTTTTCAAGCTGCTTCAAGCTATTTCTTTTATTCAGCACATCCTTTTTAGCAGATATGGTCCTTCCTGCAGTATTTTTTCTATTAAGTCATGAACTTGCACATTGTATTGTTTTTAGGAGCAATACAAATTAAGCATAAAGCTAACATAATTTGAATTTCAATCTTTATTTAGCTGCTTTTCCCTCCTCCTGAGTCTGAAACCCAGTGTCCATATTTGCATGGGCAGTACAATAGTGGAAAAGGCAAAATAGTTTTAATAAATTATTCTGAATTATATTAGATAGAGGTCAATTCCCAATCCTTTCAAACTCCATTACAGAATTCTCTTTCAATTTTCTGGGAACAGAATTTGGCCCCAATCACTTATAAAATGGGATTAAACTTCTGGCTTTCTTCCCAGAACATGGAATGTCACTACACCTACAAAAATGTTCAGAGTCATATCATGTAGATTCCCAAAGAAGGAAAACCTGCTACGTATTTTGTTGAGAAGGATTTTCAGTTCTTTAGATTGCCACCTTCAACATGAACCAGCTTATTCTGTCATTGATAAATGAATGAAAATGCTTGAAGTCAGAAGCAGTTTCTTGAACTTGCCTTCAATCTGTGGGCTTTCTACATTTAAACATTTTTCAGTATGCATTTAAAATTGAAGAGTGAGTATGAGCAGCTATCATTTCTGTAATACCATAATAAAGGTCAAACATTTGTTAGATTGAAAGTGACATTAATACCTTCTGAATTCTTATTAGTGAAAGTCCATCACTGTATCATTTTCTTGGAGAGTAATGGATCAGCTGTCAAATCTATCATCATGTCTGTCTCTATTTTCCTACGTTCAAGCCAGGATCAAAGAGAGAAGGAGGAAATCAAAGAAATAAACTTCCCAAAAGTACCAGTTTGACAATTTTAATTAAACCCACAAGTCCAAGCATATGGCGACCCATTACCTGGAAAACCTAGAGTTCTTCATAGTACACTGATTTAAAGAAATTGAATTTGAAAACAGGAATGTAGTATTTTTGTTCTTACATTACTTCACTACCCACTGAAGAAATCTGAATGACTAAACCCTCAACATACGAGACTGGGTATCAGATGGGGCTGACTTCTTACTTAAGAAAACTAAAAAGTCACTTTTGTGCTGTGTCTGTTGTCCTGGCTTGGATCAAACTAGGTCACAGAGGAGTTATACTTTCAACTCCTGGTCTGAAACAGCTGATCATGAAAGTATGAGCATCAGGCAGAAGTCTGGCTTCATTTTACCTTCACATTTACCGATTAGAGAGAGGGAGCTAGATGAGAGGCCAGGTGCCTCTCCCCCATACACTGCACACAGTGGAATACATCCGTAGAACTGACATTTACCATCTGTGTGATAAATACTCAGTAAATGCTGAGGCAAGGATCAGGTGTCAGTAAAACTGCTGATGATCTGTCCCCCCTCAAACAGATTTGTATCTTCTTACAGGTGTCATGATCTGCTATACGTATTGATGGCTGAGCATATCAAAGTGCCATCATATTTGGTTAATAGATTAGTATATATATTTTAAAAGTGTTTACAATATGAGAAAAGTAATAAGATGGAAAACGAAGTGAAAAGAAAAGGCATATTGTACATAATGCAGTCACGCTTCTGGCCTTAAATGTCAGCGAGAGCCAGTCAAGTTGCTTGTGCTTTATTATTGTGCATATTGGTTTAAGAAGAACATAAAATTATGTAAGTGGAAAATATATTATTTTAACTGCAGAAGGCACATCAAGTGGTAAAAAAGGAAAGAAACTGGAACAAACTCCTTCTGTGTTGCTTGTCATTCAGAAGTAACTGCACTGTTATTAAAGCCAGACCAACATGCAGAGAAGCTTAAAAGAAAAAAAAAAGAAAAGAAAAAAGAAAATGTTATGAAAAGGGAAGACGAGAGAAAGGGAAAAAAAGAGGGATCAAAATTAATGAAAATCAATACAGGATTAAAATCTGATGTCAGTGTAGCCAAGACAAATTAGGAATAACTTCCATTTACTTCAAAAGAAACTTCTCCAGTTTTACATTCACGCCAGTTCAGTGAAAATCTGAGCCACAGAGATGAAATTAAAAGATACAAAAGTGATGAAAATGGTCAGGATTCACAATAAGTATAATTATGTTCTTTAAGCAGAACTCTCTCAGACCAGTAATTAGAATATTGTATATAATATCTCAAAGGTTATGATGTCTTCTAACTTAGAAAGATCTATTAAAATGAGAAAATACAGAGTTAAAACAAAGAAATGAACACAAAATGAAAATTCGGATCCTTTTCTGCATTTATCATTTTCCCATTGTGTACCTGTGTGTGCAGAAAGAAGCTGGGCTTCCATTTGTAGCCAGCTTTCCTGAATAGATGCAATTCATAGTTGCATCTGCTCAAATATCACCATTGCTCCAATGGCTTTAGTGGAACAACACTGATTTTTACAGACACAGACAAAGCTTTCTTGACTGCAATGGAACTGAACAAAGCTTGTTCCTCCAGATTCCCAAATCTACACAGCAACTTTCTCAGCCTAGATTCCACTGTAAATACAGACACATTTAGTAGTGAGAATTTCAAATTCCTTTATAAAAATTATTTGAAAAAGTATTAGATTGGGATTTATATATTTATATATTTATATATATTCTGCATCTCAGCATCTCAGCATCATCCAGATTCTGAAGTGCTGATAGTGGCTAATCTTACAAAGAACTCGCTAAAACTGTGGCAAAAGGAAGGGCAGTAAGTAAGTGAGGTTTATTTGAGAAGGGAGGAAGAATTTCCGTGTATTTTAGCTACCCGATATAAAAAGTTCTCCCTAAAACAGGACAGTGCTGATCTACGATCAGATAAGCCATTTGAAGTGACTTATAATCATGATTCAGGTGAATACATGATGATATAAATCGTAAGAATGAACTGAAGCTTTAATGAAGAGAATGAACACTAATATTCTCTGTACTAAGTATGAACATGTATGATATTTTTTTGCCTGAATCATTTCTAGTAATAGTCTAAAATGCATTTGGTATAGTTTCAGCTTCCACAGGTCCTTCACATCAGGTTCTGTGGATATAAGAAGTACAATGGACACAATGGTAGTAACATGAAGACAAGAAAAATAAGATTAAAGAGAATTGGCAATCCTGGCAGTACATAGATAATGACAGAAAGGATTTCTTCCTCTAAAGCACTCTCTTTGCTTTTATCCACATGTAACCCAAAGATAGAAGGAATAATTACTCTTCTAGGTGTTTGATGTAGAAGGTACTACATCCTCCATTTTTAATCCTATGCTGTAAGATCACAGCAAAACTTTTTTATCTGGTATATATTAATATTGTGGATTTAGGAAGAGATTTTCCTGCTTTTAGCTGCCTGTTGAAAGATTGCAGAAGACTGTACCATGCATTTAAAAATCCATTATTAGTACTGTACTAGCATTTTGAGTCTCTGAAGAGGTGGACGTTGTTGCAGGTTATCCTCAAAGAATCTACTTTCAGTAATGAGGAGAGGAACTCTGACATCTGTCAACTGAGTAAATTCTACTGTTTTGTAAATATTGATCAAACAATCATGGTTAATGATACAACTCTGTAAGTGAATTAGACAAATGCTCCCACATGGCTATCAATTTAATTTCCCAGACTAAATTAGCTTCTTTTGTAAAGCAAAACCCTTTTAAGGAAGATAAATTGTTCAGTGACATCAATGTCCATTTCAATTATGGCTTTATTCTGGTAGAGGCTGCTCTGCATAATATACCTGTTGTTTGCCTGGTTGCATTGTAAGAATATATAGTGGGAACCACATGGCACTAACTGCGAGCATTTGTATCCCATTTCTCTAAAATATGGTATAGCTGATGAAAACAGTAACCAAGCAAGTAATTATCTTTTTGTACCAGCTCATACCATTAGCTGAGCTGAAATCCCTGTTGTTAGAAAATACACTGATTTAATTCATCTGAGTAGAACCATGTTTCAGAACTGCACAGCTTCCTTCAGGGGAAACAAAACTGCTTGGATCTCCTCAAAGCAAGAAGAGGAGGCAGGGAAGGGGGCTGATTCTTCCCCTTAAAAGGAGCAGGTAACGCTTTTTCTGAAATCTGTTTTTGCTTCAAATCTGAAATAACTGCTCGCTGAAGTTGGGCAAAAGCTCCCCCCATCTTCAGTGGACTCTGTAAAGCCTGATACAGAATCTGTAATGCCTTTTTATTTCTGCATGTTATTTTTTACTGGCAGCAATTTATTAGCTTTGAAAACCAGAAAGGCTCCTTAAAATGAATCTCAACCAAAAGATCATTGATCTGCTTACAGATTTCTTTTAAAATGTTGATGTTAAAATAAACTTTTTTGCTAACATCATTAAATCTCAAATTTGATTTTGTTAAAAAGGGCTATTAAGTCTTTCTCCCAAGGGAATCTTTTACTTGATATAGTCGAGTTGGCATATAGTGAATGGAAGGAAAAAATCTGAGTAGATTTTTATTCAAAATTATAAGTACTCTGCCTTTTTCCTTCAAAAGAAAGACATCTGCTATGTAAATGATCTGGTCTGACAGGGGGAAAAAAAAATCTTTATCATTGTTCTGCAAAGTCAGTAGCTATATGGATTGCCCAGCAGAAAGAGAGCTCAGCATGAATCTCAAAGCCCTGTTGTTACATTATGCAAAAGCAGACAGTAAAAAGGAAGAGGTTATAAAGGCAATTTGCATATTGCACTTAGAGCTTAATGAAGCTCTTTTTTGAAGTGAGAGGGTCAGCTTTTTTTAGGATATTCAGGTGGCTATCTCAATAGGAATAAAGCAACTAAATGCCTTTATATCTCCCTTATGGTCCTGATTCTGACAATTTCATTTTGAGAACTGTGATGCTACTGGAACAACTTAAATGTTTATTTTTCCCTAACTGCCACGTGTCTTCCTGTATATTTGACCTCATTTTGAAAAGGCACAGTCCAAGGATCCATGTAGATAAGTGAGAAGGGAGTTTGCTGCATAAGCACGGGAAATCCTGCAGCACAACATCTTTGAGAAATTCAGCTGAGGGCTGCAACTCCAACATGGATATCAGATCAGTTGCTGGAAAATATTGCCATGGTGTCAAAGCCACGAAAACGCTAAGCCCTTACAAATGCCATTACTAACAGAATATTTTGCACCAGGAAGCCAACCTCTTCCCAAAGAAGTCCACGATGTCTGACATGACGAGCTCACATTCTCCATGAAATTTAACAAGAGACTAGTTAAGGTCAAAAACAACCAACCAACCAACCAAACAAAACTAAAACTGGAAAAAAAACAACCTCACCAGTCTCATTTCCTTACTGGTACACTGTTTGGACTACTGCTTTTTGCTGGTCCAGTGTTACATGCTCTGGGATAACATCCCCTGCTGTTTTGTTCTGTAGGCATCTTAGTTGCTTATAGCTATTAGTGCCATTATGCATATGCCAGTACATATTGAATCTCTTCCCCTGTAAACACTGTAATGTTTTTTTGGCAGAGCAACTCACCTACGCAATTTGAGTGAGCTAGACTTATACTTTCAATAAGAAATCTCATGTTAACTGTCACCTCTCAGCTGAGGTCACAGCATGTATCAACTGAGTTCTGTTTGCAACTCATTCTTCTGTAGTCCCTGAGCCAAGCAAACATGTCTTTTTTACCATTCTGTCTATTACAGATACCACCATCAAATTTGAAGTGTTGGTATAAGAAAAATTTACAGAAGTTATAAAGTATTACTGGGAATAGTTGATGGCAACCTAAGGCTGGCCAGAAAATGGAATGTCTCCTCCACATAAAATTCCAACATTTATTTTCATTCTGAATACCAATGAAAGTCAAAATAAATTGTACAAATTAACGTCCACTTTTTCACATAATAAACATGATTCTATGAATCACTGAAATGAAAGCATTTCCAGCAAAACACTGGTCTTCTTGGAAGCAGTTGCTGTTATCAGGGAAAAGGCAATGGCTAGTGGGAGGGCTGATTTACGGTCACATGCGATCAGGTCATGGACTACTGGATGAAACAGTTGCTTCTCCAGAGAGCCTGTCTCAAAACTAATCACTTGAATGTGGGATTATGTACTGTGTGGTTTTTGCAAGGTTTATTTTTCATTTTTGCTAGCCACTACTGCAGAGCCCCCTCACCTGCTCTGTATGCACAGATACACACACAGCAGTCAATCAGCATTGCCTTCTGACCAGTTAAACAGACATGCAACACTGTTGTTTTCCTGTAATGTGTAGAAATTAATTTTAAGGTAATAATTTTCTTTTTAACTTTTTAAATCTCTAGTACACCGAAGTACTTCAGATGCATGGATTTCTTAATATCTCAAAAGCAGAGATTTTGTTGTATACCATGATGGCATTGTTAGAAGCCAATCTAATATTTAACCTGGATGAAAGATGTTTTAATAGTTGGTATAGGGATAAGAGTCTTGCTTCTTATTTTGACTTTTGATTTTGAAGGGGGTATTGGTGAATGTTCTCTTTTGTATGGCTTTTTTTTGCCCCTTGTGTTCCATTGTGTTTTACTTCTTTCCCATCAAACTGGGTCAATCGGCCTCACTGGGGGTCTTCTTAAATTTGACCCACCTTCAAAAATATGAAAGCAGTCCTTCTTTTTCTAAGGTTATCTGATTACTTTGGTAGGAACAACTGAATCAGGTATGTCAGTATAAAAATCCTCAGAAAACGATCACCAGTACTTGGCTTTCAGGGGTCGTTTGAAAGATGAGACACTGGGAGAAGGACAGTTAGCTTTCTACTGTTCTGTCTGGGCTCAACATGGAAATAAAATAGTAAATATAATAAAAATTAAAAAATAATATCTGTATGCATTTTACCACATGTAGATATAAGAAGCAATTCTGAACTCTGTTTTGATGTAAAGTTGCCATATTGCTGTCATTTGTCAGGCTGCAAGGAATACAAGAGAAATAGAAGCCTGGCATTCACCACACCACAATTTGGATTTAAAAAAAAAAAAAAACAGACACAAAGGTTTTCACTCTTGTTGTACTAGTCATGGATTAGCTGCCCATAAGATAAACTTAATATCTGAGTTCAAACCATTTTTTTGACACCTATAAATTCATCATTAAAACAAATAGTATATGGACATATATTATATGCACCACATCGAGATCTTATAGAATATATTTTGTAGGATTTTCAATGAATATAGAGATGGCCAGTTCTGAGTGTTTTTGGTTAGCTGAAGTGGGTAAACATCACCTTCTAAATTCCATTGTGATATTTGCAGGAGAACATATCTGCACTTTCAAGAATGAAACGTTATGTCCTGAGGAGGTTAGAGAGATAAAGATATAAACAAGGAAGCTGAGTCACTGAGAACTGGAAAAGGCTAATCAGTAGCAGATAAAGAAGTCTGTTTGTGGGACAAGAAAATGATAGCTCGAGATATGCAAAATGATGTCATAAATTCTCTATCATGAGTCTGCATAAGGGCTACTCGAGGTGGAGAATTTAAAACAGAGCAAAGAAATAAAGTCAAAATGTCTTCTGCCAAGTTGTCCTAGAAAAATTGTTCATATCTGTGAAATATTTGTTATTATGCATAACAAATAGCCTAAGAACTGAGTTTTGAACAAACCTGGGATTCAGAAATGGGGAGTATCCAAACTTACCGGCGTGAATGTCTAGCTCTGAAGCTAATCAAGGTAAGCAATAATTACAACATCACAGCTGGTTTTTTTTGATGGTAAAACATATTCCGTTCACTAAGTAAAACAATTACAGTGGCAGCTGCTGCTTTTACCTCCAAGAAATATTAGAAATGCCACCACAATCATTAAGAAAAGTTCAGGAACAAGTGACATATCACTTTATAGGACCATCTGTTTGGAGGAGGAGGTGAGGAGAGTGACAGAAGGGCAAAATCAAGAGAGCTACATCTCATATATAAAATAAAATTTTGCTTGCAAAAGCAATTTATACAGAAACTAAGCAAGCTGTTGTAGTAATTAATACCACAGTATCAAAAACCACTCAAAGTTGACACTACATGATTTGCAAGTTCACAGTCTTCAGAAGTTTGTGCTGTACAGCCAAATCTTTTAAAACAAATTCTTGAAAATTATAATTTTCAGAAGATGTCTTCTCTAGGTCAGTCCACTTTGCCAGGTGTTTGGAAAAATCAATTCCCATCCTTCCCTCTCCAAACAAAACCAGTGACATTTACTGTCATCCTTATCGGCAGATTTCCCAAAAGAACAATGATGAGATTCTCAGAGACATCTACAAATTTGTGTATTCACAATCCATTAAAAATAAATGAGCATTGGGTATACAAATCCTTTCTAAAGATGTCTGCATCTGCAGAGGTGTTTCCCACTCTACAGCCATGGCAATTACAAAGCAGCTCCCATGCTTGTCTCCTGGTAGTGTGGCACGAGCAGTGCATTTGGGTAGGCAGCTTCCATGGGTCTGAACATTATGGATCTAACATCTCAATAAAATGGCCACTTGATCCTGTCTGTCATGATTTTTATGAGCCGCAAAATACACCGATGAAAGAAAGCATAATGTTTAATTAAGAAGGCTCTTGGTCTCAGTGTTGGGATGCTCACGCTTCTCAAACCAGGAAGCACTGCTCACAGAGCTGTGATACATATCCTCTGAATTTTTCACATATGGCCAGACAGGTACAACTTTTCATACTATCAAGCCACAGGTTAAACAGGAGCGCACCTCTGCATACTACTCCTGATATATTGTTATCTTGTAAAAACACAGATACATCCCTGAAGACAATCCAATCAGTTTAGAGAAAATGGACATGCTAACATTGTGGTTAAGCAAAATTCTTTGGCAAAGCCAACTTTTCCTACCTGTACTCCAAGTTCAATCTTCCAGAGATTTTCCAAATGGAATAAGTTCTAGTAGCCTGCAACATAAAAAAAGAAAGACTATTTTTAATGTTTTTAAGCAATTAATTTCACTAACCATGCTTTCTGCGCTATGGTGCACTGCCAATATTCAGGGCCACTACTACCATAGCTAGCTCAAGTGTTTGAGAAAGGGTTGAGGAACTCAGGCTTCTCAAAAGTCCTATCCACAATACAGAGACTTTCTGCTTCATTTCAAAAAGGGAAAGAAAAAAAAAAAAACAAACTGTCACAAGCTTTTTAATCTCACCAGTGCAGGCTGCAGAGTGAGGCCAGGGTGACTCCTCACCAGAGGCAGAATTTGGATGTCTGTGTTTAGGAGAATATCAACATTTTGTTCACGTTTCATAGAATGATCCCCAGTAAAAAAAGCTGAACTTTGTTCCGTTCATTTTGTTCTGCATTTTTAAACTGAAATATCTTCAGAGAACAGGAAAAACACACACAAATTCAGCCTAGTTGAGGGAGCACTTTTCGTTCTCCATTTGCAGTCTTTGGGCATGTGTGGGCTTTTCTCTTCCTTATTCCCAAGTGGTGGGAACAAGGAACTCCCCCACTTTCCAGGCTTCACTCCACCCCAGTGAGCAGTGTGCAGTGATCCTCCTACGGCCACATTGCCTCGGGGGGGGAGCTCTTGAGGGCTGTACTGCAAAGGATTGCAGCCAGGATGAACTTGCACTGCTTAGGGAGCAATCAAGCTGGTCTCTACTATATACATTCAAACAGACTATGATTTATAGTCAAAAAAGGGTCCTGTGTGTAATGGCAGTCAAACATTTTGTTTTAATTTTAAGAAGACAGTCGTGACTTTCTTTTGAAATTTACTGGTACAAAAATAATGTTCCACATTGCTCTCTGAAAACAATGACAGATTCATTATCTCAGGAGGATCTTTAATGTGTTGAGACTATTTTTTGAGCCTTAAATAGTATGTAGACTATGGAGTCTCCTTTTCATCTAGTTCTGAAAACTAGAGAAATGAGCCAGCCTATTTCTCTTGGGGCTGAAATAATGTGTGCGTGTAACCTCACATAAATAAGATAAGGAAGAGAATCAAATGTAAGCAAGAGCATAGCTCCTAAAAATCCCAAGCACATCATTTACAGCAATTCTCTGAGGTTTTGAGAATTGAAAACATGGAGCTGACAAAGAGCGTTGCTCTTACAGAACAAGAGCATTTATCAGCTGCTGCATTTTTTTTTCCATAGCTGTTATAAGAAAATCCATTTTGTATTGTTTCTTCCATTCATTCTGCACCTGGGTGGTATATTTCAAACCTCTACTCTCTTTTATCTCCACTCTTCCCCCAGAAGCTGGTGATGGCATTTCTGGGTACAAAGCAGAGATCAGATCCCCACCTCCTCTCAGCTATGTATGAGGTACGTTTTCTCTGGCAGTGCTGGAAGCTTGCTCCACCTGGGAAGAGAGTGGTGGGGCCATCAGTCTCTCAGCTACCAGCTAATCCTCCCAGCAGAGTTAGTGGCAACATCAAATGTCTGCCCTCAGTGAGATGTCACAGCAATGAAGGATGGAAAAAACAGTATTCTGGAAGTGCAGCGAGGAACATAATGGAGAGGATCTTAAAACAAAAGCCAGTCCTGGAAACTCCTGCAATTACTGTCAGCTCACCTGCCATGGGAGCCACAAGTGCCCAGAAGTAAATGAATAGATGAAGGATGTACCTCCGAAGTAAATTCAGCATATGATTTATTCATAGCATTTTATGAAAATGAAAAAGAAGGAAAATAATTAGGAATTCAATTACTGATAGAAATAGGAAATCTGGACAAAATTTGTACTGTGGCTAGTTTTACAATAAACTCTCTTTGGCACTGAACAGATGACATAATCACCCTGTGCCTCAGTTTCTCATCTGGTAAATAGGAGTGGCACAGCTGTATGTATGCGTTTTGCACATCTGGCAAGTGTGGGACTTAAGCTATTCAAACTGTGAGCTATTCCTTAGTTAGAGTCACCTCTGGAGAACCATTTGGCAAATTCAGGTGCTTGGATCACATCTGAAATAGTGAACATAGGTCTTTCCAGCTCCTTGAAGTCGGTGCTTTCCAGACCCAAAGGAGAGAGGAGGCATGACCCAACTCCTTGGTGGTGGTGCCCCTTGCACAGACACAAATCAAGGTCCAGTAATGAGGGTACATGCTGTAGTGATCAGTTACTGTGTTGTGGAAAGTAATCAGAGAAAAAGAGCTTTCTGTGATCCAAACATCAGGCACAATTCATTGCTGACCTCTGAGAATATGGAAACGCTCCAGCCTAATTTTACAGTCTACTTTCAATCCTGAGCAATTTGAAAACTTAATGCCATGGGTCTGTACAATGTCTAGCACAATGGGACACTGCTGTCAAATAGAAGTAATGGTAATAAAAACGTTTTCTAGAAATATGTTTCCTCGTTTCAGACAGTATGTCAATCACCACTGACTTAAGTTGAGAGAAAGGAGACGGAGAGAAAGGAGATGCCAGACAAAGCATTTTCCACCTGAGAAAGTGAAGTACGTGTGTTGGAGTATTCACTTAGAGGATGTAAGGAAAGGACATCTTGGGCTCACATTTGGGTACCTTAAGTAGTGTCATTAAAAAAAAAAAATAAGTCAATGTTAATTGCCTGTGTTTTGAAAAATACTCCAAATTACTCTATAAAAATAGAGATATGCCTCAGGAAGTAGCTCCTGTTATGCATATTAATAGACTAAGATAACTGCTTTGTGTTTCTTCTCCCTTTCTGTTTTCTAGTGAAATTTCTGCAGTGGCTGTTGGTACAAGAAGGCCATGTAAACTCATCCTGTCTTACCCTTCTCATGAGTTCCAGAGAGCAGCAACTGCCACTACTGCAGTGAGATATACTCAAGCACTGTAGAGCCTACTGTCCCCTCTACAGTAACACATGCACTCACACAGAAAGGTAAAAAAGATAAAAAGGAAAAGAAAGGGGGCAAAAATACATGTTAGAATGAACTGATAATGAAAGTCAGGCAGGTGACAACCCATCCTTGCCAGCATTCCTGAAGGCAAAAGGCACGATCCAGCTTTTGATACATGGTCTGGTAATAGAAGAAAGAAAACGCAGATGAGAAAAGGTGCTAGCCAAGAGCTCCAGTCTGCAGCTTTGCAAGAGAGGTTGCTAGGCAGCCGCATCTGGACAGCACCACCAGCACACCAAGCGGCCGCTCCAGAAAGGATATCATCAGCACAGTTAATAATGTTAGCAGGCTCTGCGCTTGCATAGAGGAGGACCCTCTGCAGTAAAATCTGGGATTCTAGAGATAAGCACAAATAAGGATGGCAGCCACTTCATCTGTGAAACCAAAACCAAAACAAACTTCAGAATATCTGTGTCCTAGGTAGTTATAGGCATATGAATATATACATATATAGGAGATATGACATGTATTAGGTACCTGGTTCTCATGAGAAGCATGAAATGGTGTACTTACATATATGTACACAAAGATATATATATATATATATATGTGTGTGTATATATACAAACACACACACCATTGACTGAAATGCATGAAGGCATTGATCCTGACCCTGGGACAGAAACCTCAGGCATTTTCTTACCAGCACATCACTGCAATGCACTGTACATGGCAGCTCTGGTGAACTGTCTGCCCCAGTCGGTGTCCCTGTCCTGGCAGGCAGCCTGACATTAACTTGCAGCTCTGCCAGCTCAACCTGCTGCATGGAGCTGGGTCCCACTGTATGTACTCTGCTTTCCTCATCTTGCGGTGTGTAGTGATTATAGGTAAAACACAGCTATTCCCCAAAGGTAGCTGAAAATCAGGTAGGAACTGCTAATCAAAAATGATCGTGATGTTTACCAGTACATTGGACAAATCTGTGTTGTATAAATAGCTAGTATCTCTTAACGTAATCTTTAGCAAGAGTTCACAACTTTCTTTTTTCTTATCCACATAAATAATGTGAATTTATTTTGACTTTAATAGCCAAAGTCTGAAACTCAGTCACTGAATGCTGCCTTGCTTCGGAAGACATCAAGGGATT
The DNA here is from genome assembly GCF_002078875.1 of Numida meleagris. NCBI lineage: Eukaryota > Metazoa > Chordata > Aves > Galliformes > Numididae > Numida > Numida meleagris. The sequence goes on along the minus strand of NC_034422.1, from coordinate 3,142,921 downwards.
CAATAGCCATGTTTAAAAGTCAAACAGTCTCTAAATTATTTAGTCACATAAATTTCATATAAAGCTGGGTTGTTAATCTAAACATCCTTACAACTCTGGGATTCACGTAAAATGAAATCTAGGACAAGAGAGACCCTGATATAAGCCACTTCTTTCTTGCTTATTTGTAAGGAAAGCAGGTATTGTTTTCAACTGTATGAGCTTATGAGCTGTAAAGGAACAAGGATCATAAATATCATTCTAACTAACTGATTTTTACTGAAATTCAACAAAGATAGCAAATAACCATTAAAGGCGTTCCAATCACACATGCAAGCCAGTACAGAGAAACCGCTGGTTTCTATAGTGGAGGCTATGCTGGAGAGAATAATTAAACCCAAGAGAAAAAAAACAGCTACTGGAGCAGTTATTTTCATAAATGTCTTAGATCTGATTTTTTTCAGGATAAAGTCTAGACATGTATTATGTCTTCCTTGTCTCTTTTTCTACAACAGAAAGTGCATTTTATTCTATGAGTTTCTGTAATCCACTGTGCGTAAAAGAGAACATCTCCATATCATCACTGACGGTGCCATTTTGAAGCACTAAACAAAAATTCCACTTGATACAATCTATGCTTTTAAGTTCCTTAAATAGGAATTAATCCCAAAGGTGCAGGCATAAGTATTTAATCGGAACACAGTTAGCACTCACAAAGACTCTCAGCCAATATAATAGATATCAAACAATGAAATGTTAATATGTGGGAATTTTGTACTAGTGTTTACTTGGACAAAGGGAAAAAACACTCAAACTCCTCCAAGAAATACTTGCCATAAAACTTTGTGCCATGGTGGTGTAAGATTCATATAAATGAAATTCTAAGCAAGTAGACAAAAGATGGCAAGAAGGCAACATCAACAAGGTAAGTGGCTACAAGCCAACAGCATCTGACATGAACCATATCTTTTGGATTCTTGCCTAGAACTAAATTGTGCAAAACCCTTGTTTAATTTTAGAAAAGCTGTTCAGTGTCATTAAGAAGCAGAGCTAGTGACTGATGGTGTTTTATGAATTGTTTTTTCTCAAGAGGTTTTGTAAGGATCAAAGTGCCTGTGAGCAATGGTGGCCAGGAATAAACATTACACAGAAACAAATTGGAGAAGCCAGAGAAGATGAGAGAGCTGAGCTAGAGGCTGGTGCTGTGTAGGATTCCCTGCAGCAGAGCCAGACGGCAATAGCCCCTGGCCTCCAGTGGTGACAGGTTGGTCTCCATGCCCTCTAGCTCACCTTGGAGAAGAGCAAGAGGCAGAAAAAGATGAGCTGTTCTACAGTGAAGAGCTGTGTCAATTAAAATAAACCTCAGAATGCTAAAAATTCAGGATAGCATGTGGCTTTCCATTACCCTTGGAGTATAAGGATTAAAAATGAGAACAAATAAGCTAACCTGCAAGTAAAGAGAACAAATCAAAAGTTCCTGCCTATAGGAAGGGATACGAAAGCATGCCTGACAGTAAATATTCTGGGGGGAAAAACAGAAGCTATGTGGCTAGAAAGGAGCTAGAAAGCACTTGTGTCAACACATACGAATAATCAAAAGGATATTTAGAAATCGGAGTAAAGAAAGTACATACATGCAATTTAAAATGTAAACTCCCTGCAAATGCAAGAAAACCCTGCAGATACACTAAGGACAATCAGAGAGTAAAATCAAAACACTAAAGAAGAGAATCTCATCTGTCCAGAACATCTTTTTAATGTATATAAAAGATAATTTAATTCTGCCATATGCCATTCTTGTATTTTTTCATTTCTGATCAGGAAATAGACATGCATGAGGTGGGCCCAACTTTTGTCCTACAGCCAAAAGATCTGGAGTGCAGCTGTACAGATCATTTGTCCCATTGTCCTCCACCTACCCACATATGACCTGACCTTGGGATAATTGTTAGTGTCACTTTGAAGCAAAATAAGATTACTAGAAACTAAGATTTAAATGCATTATTAATTTCCATAGATATGCAATATTATGCTAGCATCCATCCAACTAGGTTATTCACACACCTAACAATCTGTTCCTTACCTCACTGCAACCTGGCTCAGTAGGGAAGCATTAATGTGCAGTATATCCATGCTGCAGACACAGCAAAGAATGTTGCGCATACATCTGCAATGACCTGGGAATGAGTGGCAGCTAATCTGCAGTACAATGTGAATTGCACACGTTAAAAGTCCAAGTACTGACCAGATAAATCTTGTCCCTCCAAATTAATTCAGTTCCAGTAAGTTTCATTGAAAAGTTCCATAAATGTTAAGCTAATGCCTGCACAGAAGCACCAAAGACTAGAAATACATTTTCTACCCCCTCTCCCAGATGGAAGTGCTCAATCGAGGCCCAAGACACACTGCTGGCATTTCAAATATTAAATCTAATACAACTGCTGCAATGCTGTTCACAGGTGGTGGCTGAAAATGGTGCCAGTGCCCAGATTGCAGAGTGGCTTCGTAGGAGAAACACTTGCTCCATAAGAGGAAGGCTAGAGACTCACTGCCCTCATCATCAGCTTCACTGAATGCGCAGACCGGGTGTCGCTGGGCTACAAAGTGCCAGGAGGTCCTGCAGACCTGCCATGCCCCACTCTGCAGCTTTGGACACGAGGTTTAGCTGGACTGTGGAGAGCAAGCAAGCGAACAGGAATGTGGCTCTACAACTGAGATATGAAAGGAGACTGGAAAGACAATGTCTTAGTGGAAAATTTCCTGACCTTCAACCATGATGTTTCAGTCAAGGCTCTATGTTCTTCACATGTTGCAACGAACAAATTGCAGAAGTATAATCAGGCCTTCTGGACCCTACTGCCCTCTTGATGTATCCATCATTCAAATACCATGGAGAACTTTGAGCCCTTGATCATCTGTCTTTTAAAGGACATAAAGAATTGCAAGCAGGTATCTTAGCACAGTTCTTCCATGCAGTAAGGATGCCACTGAATCTTTGCAGGATTTGTTTTGAACAAATTACAGTTTATAATTCTCTGCTGAACTGCAAAATTATATACACAAAGTCAAGCAGAAGGAATCAGAAATGAATCATTCCAAAGTCATATCTCTCCCTTCATTTTCTATTAAATTAATAAAACAACACTGACATTATTCATTAATTTAATTGCTCAACTTAGATGTTTTACTGTACTTAACCTTGAATAATTACTGTCTTTAATAACTGAATAATTACCATGCCTGCAAAGTTTCAGTTTTCCTGATACAAACTACTACAGCATGAAACTAACATAAAATACAGATCTTACTCTCCTAGACTTCAGCTGAACTTCACATCACTGCAAAGGGAAGAGCAGTAAAAAAGGCTGGAGTAAGGATTCTCATACACCCAGGTACAGCTGAACAGGTTTGGAGGAAAATTTCCCATGAGCAGATAAACAATTATTCCTGAAAAAAAGAAAGGGACGAGAGAGATTCTTTCTTTTTTCTGTTACCTGGTCCCCGATCTCCTCCAGCACAGCTACAAAAGGTTTTGAATTTAGGCTATCACATGACTTAAAAGCAACGTGTTGTTCTATACACCTGGCTTCAGCTAGGTGGCTGGCAGACCAGAACACACCTTGCTATCCAGAAGGGGCTAACAGTTTACTAGTGCGTCTCTGTCTGCAACTAGATGTTATTCATGTTATTCTTTTGCTGTTTTAACCTCCTTGTGGAAGCAAATATCAGTCTGCTTTTTGTGTGTACGCTGCCAGTCAAAAAAGGTCTATCTACAGCTCCTAAATTGCAAGATAAATAAAGAGCAAATACACAAGCCAATATCTCATTTTCTAAACAATATTCAACCACGGAAAAACAAGCCAGTGCATTTTATGCCAGGAACTCTCACAGATCTCTTACCAGTTTGCTTTGGCCACTGCTATTAGTCTACAGTCTTTATGAACACCTCCTTCCCCTTCCATTTCTGGCCTCTTTCTTTTCCATCTCTGCTGCTATTTAGTTCTGAATAAAGGTAATTACTTTTAAAATAATTAACATTTTGGTACTTGAATGAAAAATAACTGAGGACTGCTTGGGAATAAAATGTTGGTTTTCATCTTCTGGGCACGTCTTTGTGTGTTTATTACAGATACTATTACTTACAAACAGACAGACCAACTGGGTGACTCCAGGAACCAATTTCAGGGTTTCCAGAAAACAGATTCAGCGGCATTATCACTAACATTCAAAAGTAAATCAGGCTCCCCTCTGCACAGGGTACTAGGGATATGAGAGTCAGCTGGGCTTGTTTCGTGTGGCTGCTCCAGGTTTAAGAAGCTTGAGGGAAGAACCAGAGGAGTTTAAACTTGAAAGAGGCACTTGAAAGAGGCAGAGTACAATTACGTGTAAAATCTTCAAAGAAAAATTTACCAGAAAAGAAAAGAAAGCCGAGCTGATTGGGTATGAATATGAAGCAGCACTTCCTAGAGATAAATATAGGAGCAGAAGACACAGTTGATCAAGGGCTATGTGGGATCTAACAGCGTGAGTAGCAGCTTCACAAGCAGAGAAGTGTGATTCTTCCTACAGGGTGAAAAACCTGACCCTGGCAGCTGAGGCCCTGCTGTCTGTTCTCTCATTCCAGTCACTTGGTAACTGTGAGCAGCAAGGCTAAGAATGCATGATCTACATCTAAAATTACTCAGTAACAGGATAAGCAACAGATATCACTGTTACCTGAACTGCTGGGTAGAAAACCAGTAATCAATAGCATAAAACTAAATACCTATGTAAATATATAAAAATACATGTATAAAATGTTTGTAGACAGGAAAATTGGTCACATAAGTATTTGAAACAGAAATACCATTTCATTTAAACTTTGCTGCCACTTATTCACCATAATCTGCGGGTTCAAGTAAACTCTTCAAAAGGCAAATTATTTATCAGCAAGGATTAAAAATTCCTAAGCATGAAGTTATTAATTACATGATATCAAAATATGATGATAAAGAACCTCAATAACTGTTACAAAGTAAACTAGAACTAGAGGAATATGAGAACTAGATGAATATTCCTACCTGTAATTTAGATACTGGACTGGAATTAAGGAGATTTAAAGCACCTCTCAGATCCTCCACAGACATCAAGAATGACCTTTGGAAAATCAGTAACTTTCAGTTCTCTCTTATAAAATAGGTAAGGCAATAACACTGCCTCCTTTCTGCTATGAGGGTGTCTTATCTGCTTAATTGTAAGAACACTTGAGTGAGAGATGATTTCATGCTTTGCAAATCTATCCCTAAGTATTTTCCTCTTTCTCCAGAAAGTACATCATGGAAAATATCTTGTATACAGCATGCTACAAGTAGGTAGAGAAAGAGGAAAATCAAGCTCTACTAGAGCTAAGAAACAAATCCAAAGGACAAAACTGTAAAGATTTTACTACCGAACTAAATTTTGAAAAAAAAAAAAATCTGGAAAATATGGGCTATCCAGAAAAGACTTCCATTGTTTCAGGGATGGTTTCATTTGCCCAGATGGTGGAGGAAGTTACTCAGGGAACGAGTGCCATGAATTCAATTCTGACTCATAGGGAGAAGCTAAGTAAGAATTTGAAAGTACAAAGCAATTTGGGGAAAAAATACCAAGAAATTGTCTGTCTATTGCAAAGAGTAGTGCACTATTAACAGTGAAACCCAACAGACTAAAAGAACTGGGAGGCTGGATCTTTTGGGAAGAAATTCTAAAGGAAAAACAAGTTCATGAGAATTGGCACTTATTAAAACAGACAATATTAAAAACACAAAGGCAAAAGGCCCTACCATAGAGGAAAGAGTCTCTTTAAAGAACTTTAAAAAACAACATATCATAAATGAGGAATAGAAAGGCATTATGCAACTAGACAGGTACACAATCAGAAAAACCAACCATTAAAAGGGAGTTATTTCTATCAAGGAATATCAGAGACAATAGGAAGAGGTTCTTCCAGAACTGTGAGAAGGTGGCAAAACATATGGATTATTTGTTAAAAAAAGAGCAAATATGAAACATGAGAGAAGTCTAAAGTATTCAATGCATTTACTTTCTCAGTCTTTCCTTAAAGACCCACATATTTCATGTGCTAATTTCAATGAAAAACAGGCTTGCATGCCAGAATAAGGAAGAGCAGACATATTCAGATACATTTAGAAACTGATGAAATTCGTGCTAGAGTAGTAATTATTTTGGAGGACATGTGAAGGGCAAGTAAGCTAAAAAGCTGAAGAACAATAAATACAGAAACTAATTGCTGGCACACAGAAGTCCAGTTAGATGCTATTCATTTCATGTTTGGGTGTGAAGCTGACAAGTGGAACTACTTGTAGTGTAGAGTGATCCTTTCTAATTAAAAGCCTCACAGCAGGACCAAAAAAGAACCACAGCATAAAGAGATAAAGGATATCAATAGCAAAGCAACAGGGCAACAGTTGTTTTCAAATGTTAGTATAAGAAGAAATACTTCAAAATCAATTCATACCATTCAGGGACTAACACACCAACCAAAAACATGATCATAAAATTGAAGTATTTGGTATTTTACATTTAGATTAAACATTTCCTTCGGAGGCCCAACAGCAGCTGATCTTCTGCCTAAAAGAAGATAGCACAAAACTTTTGCTTGAACCCACGCATAAAGCAAGTGTACTGGATTGTAAGACATGTTTCTTCTCCCCATTATAAGCTTGTATCATGTAGAGTTTGTTGAGGAACCTAGCTCTGAAAAATGGTAAGTTTTGAGTCATTTCAGTGCAGGAGTGAATTATGATTTAGCAAGCCTGGCCTACTTGTTATCTAAAACATAGAAATGTTTCTACCATCTATTTTTAAGCATAAATTGAGTTTTAGAAAACTTAACTCCCTGGACTCCTGATTTTGTCTGTAGACAATGAGTCAGAGGCAGGAGCTTAACTCAGCAGGAGCCTGTCTCCATAAGGAACATGCGGAAACTAGTCTTTGAAGTCTGTCTGTCTAAAATTAGATTTTCTTCAATACCTCACACAACCCTGATCGTGTGCAACTGCTTGCAGATGGAAATTACAACCACTCTTGCCAGAGTCCTGGAGATCAAATACTCTCTGGTCATTCTGATACGGTTGAATCATTTTAAATCCACACTGACAAATGATAAATGCTTTTCAAAATGTCTTGATTTTTTTTTATCAAGACATTTTTATAGCCACCAAGATTTCCCCAGTATTTATGTATATGGGCATAAATATAATTTAATCTACGTGCTTACACTCCAAGTTGGAAGATAATATAGACATCCTTTAGAAGTCTAATGCAATTGCCTTGTTGCAGATGCACAACAAGCAGTAATTGCTATGCAACTACCACTATCCTTCATTCTCTAGCTACATGGGAGGGGTATGGGAGGAGATGTGTAGATGTCTGGGTGGTGCAGCTTGTGTCTGTCCTACTTTGCTTCTAGTGTAGCACCTGTAGCCAACATTTGCTTTTTGACTTAGAGAATCAGTGCGCTATTTTCCTTGATCTGATTCCTGCAAGTGAATTTTAGAGAAGTGCAAATTTAACTTTCAGTACGTTTCTAACTCTTGAAAAGCTGATAGGAATACATTTAGGTACTCAGATTTTAAACAACCATTGGAACCAAACCAAAATTTATTTGTAAATTTCTTTGCGATATCTAGGTTATTCACATGCATAAACCAACAACTTTCTTCTCTCCTTCTGTATTGGCACACTGAAACTAGGAAAAATAAGGAGGAAATTGTACCTAGAAGAGAATATGATTCATTGTGCCTTGGGTCAAGTTGTACAACTTATGCACTCTGTCCTACGTAGCCAGCCTGCAGGCTCTGCATAACAGTTTAATGAAGTTTTAATTTACCTCATGTAGTAATAGTATTGTCTGTCAGATCAGAACTTTAGTACATTAAACAACACCATTAAACTTCTCATTTTCATTTATAAGACAGAAACGATTCCAGAAGATTAAAAAAAGAAAAATATTTCACATCAGAAACGTTCATCTTCTGTAATGGTTCTCTTTTAGTTGGAAGCTGCAACAATGACAGCCCATCTACCCTTCTGAACCCTTGCTTTTGAGATACAGACAGGCAGAAGGCAGCAATATATGGACCTCCTGTCCTAACTCCGAGGGTGGCACAATCAATGAGCACTACGTGTGATGAGATACAAACACACCTGAAATAATCACCAAACATGCTATCATCTTATTAGTTCCCAGCCAAGTAGATTAATTTAAATGATAAGAAAGCAAGCACTATACATTCTGCCTTCAAAAGTACTGAGATCACTAACCCTCTCTGCACCTGGAAGCAACCGCTCATTGGTGACAAGGAGCTACTTTCTAAGCAACTTCTTAATGATAAGGTCTCAGAGTAGAGCTTTGCTCTACCTTCTTTCTAAACAAGTAAGGAGGTCAGACTTAGACTTCAGATCTCAGTTGTAACAGCCTTCCTCTACCAAATGATTTGATTTGCAATGAGGCTCTCAGATATCTGTCACAGACATATCTGTCAAGAGATAAAGCCCTAATACAGACTAAGTACCACTTTGGCATGATTATGTAGACTCAATCAAATGCAATATTGTGAATTCCAGTCTGGCATAAGACATAATTTTATTTTTTTTTATATGCAGCTGCTATAATAAAATAAGAGCAAATCTGTTCTAAAATGACTTGTAGATTTTTTTCAAACGGAGGCAATCTAACCTAGCTCTCAAAAATCTCTTGTACTAAAAAAAACCTACCTTCACTTTGGATTAATTGCTATTAGTGGGAAGTGTTTTATTAAAAGAAATAACCAAACAACACAGCTCTCTTTGAGGCAAGCATTAAAAGGTAATTTCAACCATTAGCCATATGTAGTTGGTGTTCAAACTAAACAATCTTTCTTAGGAAAAGCTGAAAACATCAAGTTTCTACTTGGGAAATTCGTTCACTCAAACCAACATTAGCAGTGATTTCAGACCCGTTCTAATTCCACTGAATCATCCTTGAAACAATGCTAAAGGCTGTGACATGAAATAACTGAAGGAAATCCTATTCTTAATGGTGTAGAACCAAAAATTTCTAAGTATTACAGCAGCAGTGTACTTTCTGGACTTACACAGGATAAACATATTCACAAAGAGAAATTCTACAGGTATTCTGTCTTCTTTTCTTTTTGAGTTCCAGTTATATTAATTTTAATATTTTGCAATTTATTTTTCTGTTCTTAATATAAGAGATTGGTGTCTCCTTTCCTGAATGAAACATTTCTCTCTAATCATAATGCTGTTCCTAAAACCCATTAAAATCAGAGACACAGTATTAAAATGTCAAGTGTGTAATTGATGTGTGAAATAAATGCACTCTCAGGGCTATGCAAAGGGTGAACAGTCACTCTGGAGGATACTTCATATGAATGCAGTAGCACTGTCTGTTCAAACACATTAGACAGGAACATTTGAAGGCAGCTTTTACTACTACCCTTCTTTTCTCTTCCCTGACAATGGATGTAAAATACAAACAAAATTTCAACAAATGCAATATTTCATTTGGGCAAAAATTCTACTGCAAGCCTGTAATTTCCTTAAAATAGACGTAAAATAAGAAAGGTTCAGAAATGTAGCATGCAGAGAGCCTCATTTTTTATTTCGTGATAATGGCATACAAGGAAACTGAAGTTAGTCTCTGATTACTTTTTTCGTGGTGCAAGAGACCAGGAACAACCACCACCCTCTGCAGCCCTGAGCAAAGGTTGAAAAGGAGAAATGTGCCAGTTAGCTACAAGGTAACTCCAGAGAAATCTCATTTTTGTCTCTTTCAGAAACTGAGGAATAATCATTGATCTTTATAGGTCTTGAAATTTATATCCATCAAAAAAGTGGAGTCCTAATCTCTCTTTACTCTATTTAGTTTGTCCAAACAGGATAATTTTCTTTATAGTGAAAAGCTATTAAATGCTTTGATTACATGAAAAATAGCACTTTTAGAGCTTAAGACATTAATGTGGATGTTCATGTAAATAATATTGATACATATTTATTTTTAAAGAAGTTGTGTCATTTTACAATATGATAAAAGAGTCTAAATTATTTTTGACTTCAAGGGCACAGAGGAACACCTTTGAAACATCCAGAGAGGACAGAAAGTTACAGGGATAGATGTATAGATGGTGGGGATTAATAGACCCTAGCCTTCTTCTAATCAGTCTGAAGATTTTAATTTCCACTACTACCAGCAGAATTTAAATGCGCATTTAATTGCATAAATGTTGCCAAGTATCGTACTTTATATCTCTACAGTCTTTATGAATATTCATATAAAATAATAATGGCAAATAGGTTGTCAATAGAGCAGATAGTCTGCAATACTTAATAATAACCATCATTGTAATAATCGACCCTTGTATAGCATTTCCCATCTAAGGTATATAATAGCCTTTTCTCTTCATATTAACAAAACTTAATTAGACTACTTCCCAATCACCTAGGAGACTGCGTAGTGAAAGAGCACAATGAGAAAGACTGGTCTGTAATAAAGAAGGCTGCTCTTGTAGACTAGTCATGAGCTACAATAGAACAACCTGGGATGAAAAGAAGGCAGTGGCACATGTACCAGCGCACTGACCGTGAGAAGTCATTCTCAGTGTGCGTTTGCAAACCCTAAATAATCTAGCTTCATTCCCCTCTTCTTGAGAGCAGGGCTTATGATTTAGTCTGTGACTGTAACTGAACAAGGCCACGCTCAAGGGAGCTGTTATCTCTATCCTGATGGGGGTCCAAATAACATCAATAATAAATACACTGATATTATAAATAAATATAATAACTATACTTATTCATCAATGATCTATTCAGTGTGGTAAAAACTGCCGTGGAATGGTCAATGCCATAAATTTCAAAGGAAAATGAAAGCCACCCTAGCTGACTTTTTAGTTCAAACTAAACTAGTTGAGAACTTAGTTTAGAACTTAGAGTATATTTCTGAATGTATTAAAATAGCTTTGGTATGAAAAACAGTCATTAAAATCTACAAATAGTTTGGAGTTGAAATGAATTCAGCATTTTGGTCATTTGATGTGGCAGAAATTATCCTCTTTCACACTATCACCTAAGATTTCATATTTTTACACTGTAAAGAAGCTGCTGTTACAGGTATATATATATTTTTTCTAATACTTCATGAGAGACAGTGATTTGGTTATTTTTCTTTCTATGTTTTGCTTACAATAAATGAAACTCCAAAGTCTAATGAAAGTTTGGGATCTCTTAAGGGTATTTGTGGACCCAGGTATCATACAAACAGAAATTAAAAAACACACTGAGAGCACAGCAGTGATGCGTGTCCAATATTTTCAAACCTGTTCTCCATATCCTTGCTTTGATAGTTACTTCTGGTCCTGCTAATGATTACTCTTAAAAATCATACTAAATGCACTAGTCCTAGAGGGTCGAATGATTAGAAATAACAGATTACTGACTACTTAGGTTATCATTTCCCAAGATGTAATAAAGACATTGACCTAGTCCTCCTTTGCACTTACATGCAAATCAAAATACTGGCAACTTAAGGAGGACAGCAATTTTAATCACTTGCAATCATAAGATAATGCCTCTGCCTTCCTAGATACATAGTCCACCGTATTCCAAAGCTGCTATGTGTATTTGAATTACCAAGGGAAATCCAGTTCCCCATTTAGAGTAGCTTATGTTTTGTTTGTTACCTAGCATTGTGTCTTATATCAGGTCAGTCCATGCAAAACAGCATTCAGGCAGGAAGCAGCACCATTACCTTTGAGCACATTTACTCAAATCTGCCAACCAGTTCATTTTGTAAATTCACTCACTCCACTGAGCCTTAAGCCTCTCATAAGAGCTGTGTCAGAAAAGTGACCTTCCACTAATCTCAGAGAGCCTTTTTCCAATAGATAGCAATAGCTGAGTGGGAATCGTTGCAGATAAACCCTAACCAGTGCAACCTATGTGCATAGTATTCTCTTTCTGTCCTTAATGGATACACTTGTACAAATGCGTTTTCATCTTTAATAACAACAAATACATCTCTTTTTTTTTTTCTTTTCATTAGGCACATTTTGGTTAAAATTCTCTCTACCTTTTCAGAAATGGTATTTCCAAGTAAAGCATTCCATCCATGGAACAAAACATAAAAGGTACAAATCTTTTTAGGTATAAATCAGAAGTCTGCTGACTTAATGGAGCAGAGTTGATTTACACCACCTAAGGATCTGCCAGCAAACATCTGAAATACAAAACATGTCTTTTTTTCTTTTTTCTTTAAGCCATTCCATTTTTATTACCATTTGAAAGAAACACTAAAGTGTTTACTTGTCAAGAAGACAAAATATTTTCTGGCAAACCTCATCCCATTCATTCCCTTAAGTTTTAAAGTGATTGCCAGCATGGCAGAGGTCATCTTTCTCCCAATACCAAACCCCAGTTTCAGTGCAGAGACATCAGTTAATGAATGGAGGAAGAGGAGCCCCTCAGGCACAGCAAAGGAGCTGTGCCTGCCCTGGAGCCCCCTGGGAGCTGCTGCAGCGCAGAGGTGCTGCCCTGACACACAGTGTCTTCCTGCCTTCCTTCGTTCTGGGCAGCTGTGATTGTTTTCCCAGCTTATTCATGTAGAAATCAGATATCAACAAGAAAATGTTAAAATGCCACTACCCAGTTAGGCTGCCAAATCCTCACAACTCCTAAGTCCCTTCTGTTTTGTTTTGTTTGTTGGTTTTTTTTAATATGCAGAGCTGGCACAGTTAGCACAACTGGGTATTCAGAGAATGGTGAGAAGATGGCACAAATTGCTACCTGTGTCAGACTCTACAGAATAACATTTTTGTAGTGATTCATCAGAACTTGTTTCTATCAGTGTTTTGAGGTCTGAGACTCTGTGCCTATCTTAAGAGATTAGGAAATGAATGGAATTTTTAACTTTTTTCTTTATGAAAAAGAAAAAAAGAAAACAATTTAAAAGATTTATATACTCTTATACTCTTCAAAGAATGGTCCCTACATTTTACTTTTAAATAAAATTATAAATAGCTTCTGCTAAGAAGTGATGAATTTTTAAGGTAAATGCTACTTTCATTAAATATTGATAAAGGCAGGAGATAATAAAATAAACCTCTGTCAGCTACTTTGAAATCTATTACCTGAAATCCCAAGCTGTCAGCTGAGCTAAATATGTATAGCTCCAGAAATGTCAGTGCGGCTGTGACACAAATTTAAAATTTGACCTGCTGTGTACATATTAATATACTTCAACACCTGAAATCTAAAATATTTCAGAATTTTTATCTTGTGCTTACAATTTATGAAGTTAAGAACAAATGAAATTTCACATTAATTTTAGATATGTATATATTCAAGATTGATTGGCGTAAAATTTCCACCATCTCCCATTTCACTGTTGCAATGATCTTTTATAGAAAAATGCATAAATACCTGGATGAACTGAAGCTACCTCTAGTAAGAGGATCTGTGCACAAGGAATTCTAGAAGTGTAAGTGCTGGGAAGTATGAACACGTGCCGTGTTAGTCCCTTGCTGATCTCCATGCTAGATCTTTTGATTTTGCCACTGTTCTGTAGAAGGGGAGCTCAGCAGAATTCATTGCTGAATCAGATGTCACAGAAGAAGAGAGTGGAGAGGCAGAAGGTTAAACTCAGATTTTGTAATTCCCATATTCATACCGCTGGGTTATCTTTCTTCTTCTTGCACAATAGAATAAAATGAATTAGTTCTTTTTAAGCAAATCATTGCAAGGTGATCTTCAATATGGTATCATCTGGTCCTTTATATATCCAGGTGTACTGCAAGCATGTTCTGTCCCAGCTAGAAGAAAAGTATCTTTTAACATCCTTTGCTACGTGTGACTAGTGGTGGACGGATAAAGATTGGAAGGGTGATGTTCCATCTCAGAAATAAAGTGCCATTTTAGGAAGAAAAATGAATCAACTAGGAGTTCGTTAGAATTGAGATCACAGAAATCAGTAGTGTAAAAATTAAATAATTTCCTCCTTCAGTGTGACACGAGTGTCCAGAGCAAGATGCACAGAACTTTTGTTGTTGGGTGGTTTTGTTGTTGACCAGAAAAGCATTATGTTGCTGCACTTAACAATATTGTTTCTGTGTGGATCACAGAACTGACTAAGATTACGTGACTGCAGCTTCCACCAGATTCCTAAAACTGATCAAGACACAGTCTGAAATGTGACTCCTGGACCTACAACAATGGCCTTCCTACTGCAGCACACCGTGCATGTGCAGCAAGAAGAGCCATGCTGACAAAGATTAATTAAGTGATTCTCAGCCTGTTGAGAATGTAGCAAGAAAAGGATAAAGACAAAAAATGTTACCAATAAGTGAATGGCAGAAGTCTGTGTTTATTTAAGAAATTATTTTTGGCAAGTTGTATACTAGCTCAACCAGGGAAAAGTCTATTATAATAATGCTTGGAAAACGCCAAACAAGAATGAAGTCAAAATATGCATTTCTTCTAAAAACACAGTAGGAATAAATAGCCCAGTGCTGGTGATTTAAAGCAAACTGCTGAGAGCTTTAACCATATGGTCAAAAACTAACGCATTCTGTATAATTCTGTACTGTGCTCTGCTTCTTATTTCTGTGCAATCCATAAGAATTTCAGTGCAAGACACGAATCACTATCAAGAATCACAAATTAGATGGAAAATACAGTCAGTGATTTCTATCTTAGGCTCTGAGTACAGTACATCTACAACTCTGAATCACTCGGGGAATGTTTGCTGAGTTTTTACTTGTTTAGAAGGATAAACACCCAGATCATGCTCCCAGTGCACAGCTGTGCCAATGCACCATCGCTCTGATTTGTAATGCTGATTCGCTGCTTCAAGCTAAACCTCAACGCACTTCTCTCCCTTAGAATTACTCCGCCGATCTAATGTTCAATCTACAGCTCCATTTGTAGCCTGCCGATTACTCTCTGTCAAAATTCATGGTAGTTTTGTGAAAGGACAGACACTAAGCCAAAATTTCCATCCTGCAGACATGTCTCATTTTAAAAACTGTAGCAGCAAGAGAAGGAGGAAAGGGCAAAGCTACTTTTTATTTCGTGTAAGAACCAAATTTCAACAATAAGAAATTTTCCAGAGAAGGAGAGAAAAAAAGGTGAGAATGTTGTCAGACAGTTGCGAATCTTTCTGGCATGGCAAGGGGAGTCCACAGTCACTCTGAGGGTCCTCAGTTCTTGAGGGTGACCTGTGGGAGCCAACAGAATGCTTATTCCATTGAATAAGCATCTTCCAATGAAAGACTGACTTCAAAAAAATGTAAACAGGCTTTAAATGTTTAGGCACTGCACAGCTGCTATGACAGCATTTGCAGCACGTCCTACTCTATTTATATCATATATTCTATTATAATGCTCTGAAACTGTATTTTAGTCTGATTTTCTTCTCCCTTAGCTGGTAACAACTACGTGATGGCTCCCTAGAAGCCAGTGGATTCAGAGTGAGTGTGAAGGTAGTCAAAACTTTTCCTCCTGTCTAATTCCAAATGTGGCGTGTTTACTTTCATCTGGTTGTAGCTGTTTTCAGCTGTTACTTGGCATACACAGACAGCTCACTAATGGCCCATTATGAGATGAAAAAAGTATTTAGTGATAGACTGTATTCATTTTGGGTGCACATTCAGGTAACGAAATGGTATAACACACTTATTTTCTATGTATCTTAATGCAGTGGAGACAGATTGCTTATACTGTATTTGCATTTCCATATCAATTATTGTCTGGTTTTGTTTGTAAACAAGCATTCAGAAGAACTGAATAGAGGAGTATCACATAAACAGAAGGAAAAACAGATTTAATACAAATATTCAGAACAAAGCCACACACAGAGAAAAAAAGATAAAGGTGTTTAAAGTGCAGCAGGTGTATTGTTTTAAAGGCAACAGATGAGTTTCACAGAAGGCCACATGATTTAGTCTGTCTACCTGAAGAAACCGTAATGCTTTATGTGCCAAAAATCTGTCAGTACATATATTATGTCCACACTGAGAGCTTTTTGCCATGGTTACTGTGCTAACTGTACTTCCAGTCATTGTCAGGTAGAACTGTATTGAGTATTTTTTGTCTGAAGTATCCTATGAGCATGAAGAAATGTTCTACCAAGCAGTGCTGCTCGGAATATACAGGTGAAGCAGCACCTTGGCTTTTTTTCACCGACTGTCTAAGAATTACATGTTTCTGGTGGTTGGTCCTTTTTTAAAAACAGTGATGATCAGCAGCACTGAGCAAGGTGGTACATCTGATGATACTGAAGGAAAACAGAATTGAGTATCTCTCTTCTGTCCTCCAAAATCAAATTTTTATTTTTATACTTTCTTACTTCACTGAAGATCTAATTGTTGCAGGAGCTATTGTTGACTCTTAGTGTTTCAAATTCCTTGACAGTGGAGTATTTCAAGTATATTTTAAACTTTCAGCTGAGATCATTTTTTAATAGAATGCGTAGAAAATTATAGTACTCAGGGGGCATCAGTATAGGACAATTCCGTTGGATAGCAGAACAGCCTGATCAATACAATTATTAAAGTGGTGTACTTAATGCATTTTTCTTAAGATGTGCAGTTGTAATATCAACTTAAAACAGAAAGAAAATACATTAGTTTTAAGGACATTTAATTTTCTTTCCCAACAGAAATAAATAAAATAACAAACACATTTTATCTTCTCTTCCTTCTGTACTGAGCTCAGACATTTCTATTAAAAAATGATGGTTTTCCTGAATGGTGGCACAATCAATCAATTTCTTTTATAATTTGACAATATATTTATCCTTTTGTGGAAAAAAATCAACATACACAAGAAAATCCCAACTATGTTAATTTTTGCACTTTAAAACATTGTTTATTTTTAATGTATATTGTAATATTCTTATAAATTCAGAAAATGAAGAAATAATTGCTCCCTGAGAAATAAATAAACAGTAGGAAATGGAAGACATGCATCTCCACTGGAAACATATGGATTAGTAAACAGGCTTCTTTCAAAGAACACAGAAGAGAAAAAGAAAATCAATACGTATGGTATTGAGTTAGAAAATCTGAATATTGTGGGGACATCGCCATTGAATTACAGAGCTAAGAGGGAGTTCAGAAATGCTTTCCTTGACTATTAAATGCAAGTACTCAAAACGAACAACCAAGATAATGTGATTAATCAAATTTTACCAGTGAGATTCTAACTATATGGATCTCTCCTGTAAATCGTTTCAATTTTGGATCACTGCAAGTTATGTACCATATTTTAGGAAGAATATTCTGTAAGAACATTTTAAATCACTGGAAAGTAGTCTTTTATTATATACAATTTTTAACTTACATTCAATAGTTTGTGTCTGGATATTCATTATTCAGCAGGTTATTTTAGCCACGCAGTTTTCAAGAAAACTATTAATGGGATGAATTCTTCCTTTAGTGTGTCGGGAAAGTAACACATACTAGCCACCTTCTATCAGATGCATTGCTCTACAAGCAGATTAATATCTGCTTGACAAATGCATATTAAGAACAAGCTTAGAAGCAATTGCATTGTCTAAAGTTTAATGAAATCTTTAAAATTGAGGTCTAAAGATCATCACAATTATTTCCTATCATCTATTTTTACAAGAGCTGCAAAGTCAAAACAGGAAGATAGGAGCTTATCTCACAATTAACCTTTTGTACTAAACTGTGTTAGAAGTCTGCAGAAAGGAGAAAATTCGCTCTTAAGCATTCCGAAAACATTTATGTCATCCTCTGTGTTTAATAGGGTTGTTCCGTTGTCACTCTAAAGGACACAATACCTCAGTGAGACACCTGGCAGGCAGCAGAAATGAGCCAAGGCTGCTGTGATCATGCCACCTGCAATAACAACATCCCGGTGAAAACCAATGTGCTGTTTTTTCAGGTAGATATAAAATTGACTTTTGGACTCAAAGGCAGCTTTCAGGTGTTTGGTTTTCATGATCTATGGAAGAAGTTGTTATTTGTTTTCAATAGCACTACCAGACCCTCTGAGCACAGCTCAAGAGAAAGCATATCTTACCCAATGTTTGTTAACAAAGTTAATTCATGGAACGTTTAAACCTTTTACTGGGGCTCAGTCTCTTTGTTTTCCACTTGCCACACTCCATCATTCAAACTTTTTTTCCTATAGAACTTGTTAATTTCAGAGTAAAAAAATAATAGTGGAAAATACAAGATGGAAAACTCATACAGCTGATCTCTACATAAGATTTGAGAAAACCTGTCTCCTGTAGGTCATATAAAGTGAGATCCTCAATATTATCAAATCCCAAAAGTAAAAACCAAAAACTTGTCCTTCAATTATGAGATGTTCTGGTTTTTTTTATATATATGCTTTCTTTATTTTTCTCTATTTAGTGCTGGATACCACAGCTTGGGAGATCCTGTGACCATTTAATCCACTACAAAAAAAAGTTTTCAGAGAACTGGCCATGTAGATAGAGTATGTTTAAATCAGTGCGTCAGATTTGGAGAGAACTACCACAAAATTTGTATTGTAACTCAGATCTTTGGAACAAAATCAAATGAAACAAAATTATAATTTTAGGAAAAATGTAAACAGCTCTTTTCTTTATAGAGCAGTGTTAACACGGTTAGCTTTTAGAGATTAGATGTAATACTGAAAAATGTTTTTCTTCCAGCATCCCAAAATACTAACAGAACTGTACATCTTCTTTGAAAGTCATTTTTTCAAACTGTAGCTTCCTTGGATTTACCATCCTCTGAAAGAAACTGGAAAACACAGTGATCTCCTCTCCAGAAATTCAAAACAAACAAATAATATGAATGCATCCAGTGAGAGCAATCAATAAGACAATAAAGTCAGTTTTTATTGTAAGAAGAACTTTCACGCCCACAAAATCCTTTTACAATGCAGGAAATTAGATCCTTACAATGCTGCCTAAAGATGCATGTAAGCCATGGCAACACCACTGAACACCACTGCTCTTGACATATACAAGACAAAAGCAATAGGAACGGAAAATGCCATCTTTTGATGTTGAGTAGTACCAATGAGAGGAACAGTGGCTAGCTTCCTATTGCTCGTAGCTGAGGTAAAGCAGAGAGAATCTGTCACAAAAAAAGGGATACTAGAGAGAAGGAAGAAGGATAGAGAGATCGAAGTAACCTACAGGTAAATCCTATCTTAGAATGAGTTCATGCTGTTAATTTTGATAGTATTACAAAGCAAGCGGGGATATTAGAAACTGATGCAAAAATACATTCTAGAAGTGCAAAGTGTCTTTTCACACATATATGATACAAGAGTTAAATGTTCATTAAAATCAGAAATCTATCTATTTGTTTTGCACTTGCACCCAATTGAATGAATGAACTAAGTATGAACTAAGAAAATATTCTGGTAGTTCAGGTGGATAATATTTTAAACAATGACCTGCAATGCCTCAGTACCTGAAAGAAAACTCTTAAATGCAAGCTCATACACTACAAAATGTAAGGTTTAATCATGTGATATAAATCAGCTGTGACTTCATTTTCCACAAAAAAGATCCTGACCTGTCTCAGACTTTGAACTGCATTGTCTTACAGTTATTCCCAATTTTCTAATGAAATAATACTGTGCCAGTCTCTGCCAAGGTCTCAATGGAGCCCAGCCATTTTGTTCTCTGCTTGTGAGGAGTCATAATACAGATGTTAGACACCTGAAACACATCTACAATCTCTTCTGTTTCCTGATCAGGTTCTATGAAGTAATCTTCCTTTCCACTTAATCAACTGTTTCATTAATCAACAGTTCAACCAAACACAGTAATAGATGGATTAGAGTTCCTTGGTCACCTCGTACCATCGATAAATGTTCAGTAAACATCATAATTTTGAATTTAACCCTGATTCCTTCTTGCATTTAGTGAGCATTTAATTAATGCCTAGCTTTCAAAGGATGTCATTTAATTACCTTCTACAACCTAATGTATTAGTAATCTAAATTTTAAAAAAAACGTATTAAATTATACCACTGGCTCAATTTAATTTTCCAAACCAAGGAAATATATATGTATAGCTTGACATCTATACATAGTAAGTTGGTTGCTTTCTAATTTTAGTCTACTTTTAAAGGCAAAGAATCCTCCACAATTAAGGGAGCTTCACTGGGATCTCTGCAGCGAGATGGCTTTGATTTTAGTCTGAGTTTTCTGTTACTATTACACACTTTTTCTGTCTACCAGTTTCAAGTCCCAGAGAAGCTACACTTGGACACAACAGGTTACTACTCCACTGCTGTGGACAGTTGACTTATTCACTGTTTTCCTAAGACTGCAGACGCTGTTTTCCAGCAATGATTTCAGGGAACCAGCGTAGTCCATAGCCACACAATTTGAGACAGACCAGCTTCTCATCTACTATTCAAGTTGTGATCCAATACGTTTTTCCCTGAAAATCTACAGCAATGAATCATTGATTCCAAGAGGCTTTGAACAAGACTAAGGCCAAACCACCAGTGGAAAGAATACTAGCTAAGTGCCAAAGTTCCTCTTCTGCCTGGGTGTTTGATTGAATGAAGATACTTGAAACTAAAACATAATTCAAACATAACCCTTTACAATAAAAAGGGTAACATTTCCTTTAGACTCAATATGAGAATAACATGTTTTCTAGACGTTGCACAGAAGGACAGGAATACTCTTCAAAAAAAATATCTCCTAAGATATCCAATTAAAAAAATATAAAAAGAGCCACAGAACATTTTGGTACTTCACATTCTATTACTTTACGCAAAGGACTACAGATTTTTCATCTGCAGTAAAATTAATACACTAAGAAACATTTCAAAATTATTGATATCTTTATGATATTTTATTACAGTGATACGACAAAGAATCCAAGCAGACAATTAACAAAGCTGTTCCTTCAACTGCTCTGAGACACATGGGACGGAAAAGGAAAGAGATGTAACAAAGGAAACAGCAAGAATACAGAAAAAGCATCTGAAAAAGAGGAAACAAGTTCTTGAGTCCTTCTTGTCAGCATGCCATTTGCTGTTAAATTTCTACCATATTTAGTCTCTACCATAGCACATACGCTATGAGCAAGCCGGTACCTTTTTTTTTCTATATTGTTTCTGTACTGGTATATTCTTTTTTATTATATAGAAAGGGTACTGTACTTTTGAGAGATAGATTTAATCTATTTTTGGGATTGGCATCTTGTTTATATGGCCTTGTTGTGATACCTAACCATCTCCTGTGAACTGTTCTTGGCATTTAAATCTGATTCAAGATAATCTCCTACACTTATTTGCATCCTAATCAGCAAGTCCGTTACTTCCTTGTGGGAATTTATTGCCAGCCTTTACCTCTACTGTGACTTATCATCCTCCATATATCAAGAATGTCCTTTCTCCTTCAAATCCCTATTTACCTACGTGCTTGCTCTAATTTCCTCACAAATCATCACTGCTTACCTGAGAGGTAGCTACCATAATGACTCTCCCGTGTTTGATTTCAGTCAAAGCTACTAAAGGAAAAAAGGGGACATGGGTTTCAAAAGCTTCTAACGATCTTAACACTCACATTTAAAAAGTCTGATTTTCCGAAAGCTCCTAGCAATTATTCTCTGACTACTCAGTTTCGTTAAGTTTAAAGTTATTTGTCTGGAATGTGACTCATTCAAAAGTATTAATTTGGGGGTCGGGGGGGGCAGTGAAATGAAATTCCTAACAGCTGCTGATACGGATAAATCCCTCTAAAATGACTCTGTGATGGACAGTGAGCATTTATTTGAATTACCAATTCTGCATTCAAATAATCAATTGCATATATAGCCAGATGTAAATAAATAATCACAGCAATACATTTTCATCAAACACTGAAAACAAATTGGTTCCGAAAATGAACTTAAGGAATTACTGTTGTTACAGAAGCTTTTTTTTCATGCAGTATTTACCTCTTCTACCAAACTGTTGTGAAGAGCAAATTGCATATATTATGTATCACTCTTAATTTCCATGTGAAAAATTTTATGATCTTTCCGTTCTTAAATGTATAGGTTGGAATGAATTAATTAATGCCTAATAGTCTGAAAATGTTTTGTTCGTTGCTTTTCTGAACATACTCTAATCAGCATTAGCTATAAACACACTGATAATTCATGCAAAGAAATAATTTCTGCAATTCTTAGACAAAGTTCCTGGTAAAGACAGATAGACTATCATTAGACAAAAAATAAAGTGGGTTTGTTTTTTTGTCTGTTTCTGTTGTTTCTAACCCATAGCTTAAGAAAATAAATCGAAGCAAATGAGAGAGGACCAGGGGGAGAGAGAGAGTGATCTGTACAGTAATACAGGGAAAAGATTCTCCACTCTTACACATATGATGCACACAGAAGAAACTCCTAGATACATAACAGATGTTACTATGCCAAGTCTGAGCATATATTAACCATTAAGCAGCAAAGAATCACTTTCATTCTCCCAGAGCAATTTTCATATAGCCAGAAGTATTGACTCTATATCCATCATTTTAAAATATGGCTTCTGTGTTTTCTTGTTTCATCAGTCAAGGTATTTACTTTGGAGCCATAAAGATCTAGCATTCCATTGCCATTCCAATAGCATCCATATATTCATTACCCTAAATACTAAAAGAGCAACCAATCTTAACAGCAAAAAAATCTTTAGTATTTCTGTTAGAAAATCATTTCCATAAACTAAAGTTTCATAAATAAACAAAGTGAAAATCTTTTATGAATGGGTCTCACTACGAAATACGCCACTAAATTTCTTTCAGAAACAATTCTAAGATTGTGTCCAGGTTCAGACTAGTATTTAAATGGAAAATGGTGTTGACTCAGAATGGTGAAAGCTCAGTGAAAATTTAGTCTGATTTGTAATAGAATTTTGCTTTATCCAACAAGAAAATCAGTAGATTGGCTGCAGTAAGGCTCTGATTGAGAGAAATGAAATTGAGAACTGGGCTTTGAGTAGAATTTGCATTGTGCAGGAAAGCCTCTACCAGAGGATGGAGGAACATCAGCTCTTCAAAATCTTTCACACCCAGTGAAGAAGTACTGCCTTCCTGGTATGAAATGAGCTTTAGGAGATTACCAAACCAGCTACCTTAGTGTTCAGCAATGAGTAGTACTTTTGGTTGGGATGTAAGAGGTGAAGTTCAACTAAAAAAATTGTAGAGAGTTGTAAGGTAATGATGAATCCCAATATATAACTTGCATATCAACCTACTTGTTAGAAAGAAAATATTAGTTTAGATATTTGAAGAACATCAGGGAGTGCAAAGTGCCCAGTTACATGACAACTGCTAAGCAATACCAATGTCACACTGCCAAACAGCATTCAGAATTTCTCTGAGTGGTGCTGGCAAGTTTTCAGAAAATTGTCTTCTGCCTTGCTTTGCCACATGTTGGTACAAAGAACTGAGATTTCTTTTGTGGTATGAGAATGATATTTCACTCAAGATCTTCAGAAAAAATAGAATGACTTCTATCAGTAGAAGCTGAAGTTACAAGGTCACAACAATTTAGAAATCATTTCAGTTATATTTCCTAGGGTCATAGTGTTTCTTTTGTGATGTTGTCCTACTAACCTTTAAAGAAACCATACATCTGCAAAGATATAAGAAATAGCTTGAGGAGAGGACAAGTAGCCATGACTTAATGTATTATTTATGGATCTGCTTCTCAAAGTAATGGAACTGGAAAAAATAACATGTTCTCTGCCCGAGGTTTTTCATCAGTAATAATACGTCAGGTTTAATAATACTAACCCAACAGTACTGCAAGATTCAATTGACTCCTATTTTAAAAAAAAAGGGATTGGGTAGCTTTGGGTGAATACCTCCATTAAAGTCAAGCATTTTGCTCCTGGTGTAGGTCTGTGTACAAGCTGTTTGTTCTATACAGAGACACACAAAGTACGGACGAAAGCTATGGGCCGCAATGACATTTCAGCATCAAATTTTCTTCAAATTTTTAACTACAATCAATTGCCTAAGTATGTTTGTGGGTCTAGGTCTAAGTGCCCTACGTCCAGTATATATACCAGCAATATGGCCCAAAACCATCATTCAAAAAAGAAGAATATTATTTACAAATATATGCATACAAACCTATGAATGCTGCTATTATGTTTACCTCAAAGAGCTCTGAGAAAGGGAAAATCACTGACCAAGGAAACAGACATCAGCCATGAGGAAAGCTGACATTATTGATGCTATGCCTTTGGGCAAGAAGAAGAGGTTATTCATCTTTCAGTGTGCCTTAGGCTTCTGGCTTGAAGCACAGAAAGAAAAGGCAGAAAACTTTCATTACTGTTTGACACAGAGCATTACATTTCAGCTGAAAATGGTGAGCAGGATTGAAAGAAATCACGGCTACCCCTTCCTGTAATGCATATTTTTACTATCTAATAGACACCAATGTAAACGATGGCTATAGTCAAACTGCTGAAGCAAAAAGAATTTAGACTTGGGAAATTGTATTTTTGGGTTGTATGAAATAAATTTGTGAATCTTACACAAGGAAAATGAATTTATACAGGGGAAAATCATGCAAAAATATTGCTAGTTCATTAAGAAATCACATACTTTACAATTCACTAGGTATCTGTTCTTAAAAGAGAACAGTGCTTAATGGCCTTACAGCCTTCAATATTGCAAAAAGCATGTTAGTCTTGGAGAAAATGCCTGTCCTGCTCAATATACTTAAGATTTCAGAAGAAAGCATAATGCCTCATTAAATCTTTAGCAATTCTGTTTTGTTCTGGCTTTAAAAAGTTCAAATTGAAGGACTTGATGTGACAATTGTTAATTTTGGCATACAATTTGCTCTTACACATGTCAGATTTCAGCAGAAGTAAAGTTTATGAATGCAAATGCTCCGCCCCCAAGAATCTGTAGGTAAAATTAAAAAAAAAAGGACCTCTAAGAAAAAGAAAAGAAACTAATTTATTCAGCTGCTAAACCAAAATCTTAAATAGAAAACTTCAGAAGTTCAAAGCGAATATAAAGCTAGGTTTAAATTAAAGATCAACACTAAGAATGCTGAGGAGTAAATTTCAAATTTGGCAAGAGCATTAATAAGAGTATTAATAAATGTCCAAAGATTCCTTACTAAGCAAGTATTTTAACATTAAAAGGTAAAATAGATGGAAGGGAACATATCTTTTTGTCTGAATTTCCACTGAGTGAACAGGGAAATGATTTATTGAACTTTTCCTCCTTCTTAGATCCTGGAATATCTATAAGCAGTGTTTGATCTCTGTGAAAGAATCCACTTGAAATAAAGATATTCTCACTGTATTGATTGATCTTAAACAGCTGTCAGTGATGTTTCCATTTTGCGTGCTCCTGAAGTCATTAGCCAACTGGACCATCCAGCATTTGTCAACCTCAGCTGGAATTCATACACAATCAGCAGGAATTGTTCCAACGAGCTCCCCGCAGTTACCATCAAGCCCATTTGGCAGACAACAGTTTCTGGTGTCAAACCAGTATTTAACAGTATCTAAGTATTCTACTTTTCATTCTGAAAAATTCTACTTTATTTGGTAAGGGTGCTCAGAATAATGTTTGCCAGTTGTTAAGAAGCACAAAAAGGGAAACAAAAGGATAGAAAATAATGGCTTAACTCATTTTTAAGACAAATAATTTCTGAAATAAATATAGTAATTTATTTGGGCACCTGATGAAAAAGAAATCCATGTTGCAATAGAGGATTTCAGAACAGAAGGGGTATTTAAAGGCACATGCTTATATAGGAGATTCTGTCTGAGACTAGTGAATCAGAAATGTGAGAGCAGGCTAGAGAAATCAGATTCAAAATCTAATTTCAAAAAAGATTAAATAAAAAATGGAAAATTTTGAGCAATTTCTCTGTGAGTAGGTCATACTTCACAAATATATCTAATTAAATAATTACTTATTGGAAATACATATTTTCCTTCCCTCTCAAAAAAATACTTTGCATACTAATCTACAAGATATATTGTCTATGCAACTGTATTACTGTGTATTGCCGTCCACAAAAGCGATCTGTGTTTCAGAGAAGCACATTTTCAGTTGCAGTCATCATCTGCTGTTCTGAAAAATAATGGTATTTTCTTTCTTCTGCACACGTTAGGAGGTATAAAGACTTTGAAATAAACAGTCATTCCCGAAAGTGAAAGGCATACAGCCTACTCTGCCATCATTATAATAGCTCTGGCAAACAGACATCAGTAAAACCCAAGTGTTTCCTCTGTCTGCACACTGACCGCTCAAGAAAATAGGAGAGTTAAACCTGTGCAAAATTCATCACCGTTTTGGCAGTGATTGATTTTACAAAACAATTTTCTCAGTAATATTGCCTCGTACTTCAAGACTACCTAAAAGTTGACCAAAAATTCGTTGCAGAATTTCATAACAGCTACAGATTCCTATTCTTTCTCAAACCAAATCACTGCCAGGACTCAAAGTGAGCCAGTCTGTACTCTGGAATTACTGTGCAACAGAAGTCACAGAAGAGTTAGTGGGTAGGGTGTGTGGCCAGAGATTTAGCCAGGCATATTTTTCCTTTGTTGTTGCTGTAGCACCCATGTTCACGTACTTGCAAATTCTATTTCCCTCTAGTTACCGCCTCTAATTTTTTGAATTGCTACTCAAAAAGGCTGTCTTCTGGAGTAGTCCAATTTCATATCCATGAAGAAATGTGAAGATTTGCTGGCCAAAAGGGAGACAAGATGATTTCAAGATAATCAGAAGCACAGTCACACTGTGAACATTATGTGTGTTATTCAGGTGACGTTTAAAGAAGCCACTTGGTGGAAAACCAATCTCATAATGAATGAACCATTTGCAGAAAACTCTTTTCAGTCAGATTATTTTTTCTGATGACTCTGCACAGGAGCGGCCCAGATGGCAGCACGCTCAACCTGGGACACGTTGCCACTGGGCACCAACCACACTGTCCTGGGGCCTATCTGTCTCTGACACTGCTGATCTGCACCAAGGAGAGAAGAGTCCCTGCAAGATGACCAAGAGACAAACCAAACGGACTAGAACAGGAACCTGACCATATTTCCCCAGCACCATATGAGTGCACTAGAGCCTAATTAGCTACTGTAAGAACAACTTTTTTTCTTCTCGACATTTTATCCTGGAACTGACACTCAACTTATTAAAATTTTTAGGCAGCTCAATACATTTCTGTGAAATTTTCTCAGGTTCAGCAAAAGAGCACATTCATCATTAAAACGCATCTGTTACTTTTTGTTATCTTAGTTACCTCTGTTCTTAAGACTTTGACTCCACCAAACACAGCCATACATTTCTCCCAGTCCTCAAGAAAATTAACAGTTCCAGTGAACTTAAAGGGCTCAGGACTGCAGGATCCCTTCCCATTTAAAACAAAAAGACTTCAACGTACACGCATCCAGCAAGTACAACTTATTAAGAGGATGCTATATTTACAATGCTGGAACAAATTGAGTGAGTTTTAGTATTTTAAGAATCATACATCAGGTAGGTTATCTCTGAAAATATTATATATTACAATGTAAAGATTTTGGATTTTTTTTTAAGTAACTAGAAAAAGTTGCCTATCTGTTGCCATATTTGTGAGCTTAAAATATGATGGAATTTAGCACTGCATGTACTCGAACCCTTCCACATATCCACTGCATGACATGAATCAGAAAATTCCAAAGTACAGTTCTCCTTCAACAGAAATCTGATTTATGAAGGAAACATTTACATTGCAGCCTGATACCACTACTTGATCTTATCATTCCAAATATTATAAGAGTGAATCAATATTTTTCACTAAAGCAAGTATCCTTGTTTTCTGTCCTGCTATCTCAGACAAAACAATTTCATTGCTTTTAGAAACATTTATTAAGAAATAAAGAAGTGACAAGAATAACTCAATAGCTGAAACTGTTTTCTAGAGACTATGTATTTGCCTCACACATCCTTGATTAAAGCAATTTGTAACCTATGCATAAGTTTGAGTGTAATTGAAATGTATGACCTTCAAAATATTATTACATATTGATGCTGCCAATTTAGAGCATAGGATGAAAAAGTGTTTTGCAGCAGATTGCACTATTATTGCAATCAAAGATTTCAGTTTCAGAAAAAACAAAGCTTCAGAGAAACAGCTAGAATAAATGAGCTGATTCAGATAGGAGGGGCTGGATGTGTTATGAATGCAAAGCAGGCCCTGATTGCATAACACTTAAGACAACAATCATAGAAGTAATTGATTTCACACCACTTTTAGGTCTCATTTCTCATTAGTAGACAAAGGCAGAGATGCTGTCATTTTGTTTCAACATAAGAAATTACAGCTGTTGCTAATCAATACAGAAGGTCTTGAACAGTTTTTTAGATGTTTAATTTTCTGAATCTCTCAAATCTTTAAAAGCCTTCAAGTTCAAAACCAACTTCTCTCATAGTTGTTCAATTTTTATTTTCTTGACCTCCTGAAAAGATGGATGATTTCAGAGGTTCTCAAATTAGGATTCAACTATATCTGAAACCTTTATGTTAGAACTTCTTGAACATTTGAAATAAGAATTAAAGAATATGAGGCTCAACTGTGAGTTTGTCACAACGACTGTGATAAGAATTCCACATTTCTGGGAAAATTGTCCTTCCCTGCAATAAGCTGTCAAAACACAACTGAAGTAATTAGGTTTTTTTCTCTTTCACAATTAAGAGCTGATGATCAGCCTTCTAGTTTAACTCCATGCCAGAAGTTCTCTGTTTGTATGGATACTTCTAAACCTTTATCAGACCTTGTTTGTGCTAGTTCCCTTTGTATTCGTGGCTCTGGTATAACAGTCTCACATCAGTAAAAATATTTTCCTCGACTCTACTCGGCCCTGGAATGGCATTATGAAGGCAGATCTGAATTTACACAGGTCTGGGT
The DNA here is from genome assembly GCF_002078875.1 of Numida meleagris. Classification (NCBI taxonomy): domain Eukaryota; kingdom Metazoa; phylum Chordata; class Aves; order Galliformes; family Numididae; genus Numida; species Numida meleagris. Next base: position 3,113,996 of record NC_034422.1, on the reverse strand, counting down.
GGTTTAACTGCATCATATGTTGCAGCGTGAACGGTTGAACAGCCTTCTTCCCATACCTTTCACACCACATCTGCATTCACTCCTACCCTACTATTAATTCATTTTCTTAATCTATGTCTTGCCAGGTACACCTGCCAACTTTGATTAAATTGAAATATGAAGCATTTGACGTAAATGGTGTATGACCGGGATAATAAGTCTTGTGTCAATACTGCAAGCTTTTCTTGGCAGTTCAGATTCAGCCAAACACTGCCACACAGCTTCAACTCCAGATATGGTGCAATAACCATGTGCATGAATCCGTGTGTGGTGTGGGGATTTTTAGAAACAGCAGCACGTGCAGCTGTGTGCCTCTCCATCAGCCCAAATCATTCCAAGGTTTTGGAAGTATTCACTGGTCATCAATAGTACAATTGAGCCACTGTCCACCTAATAAAAAAGGGGGCACCCTTAAAATAAACATATGAGGTAATACGTAATCTGAAGGGAGAAGGGGGATGTACTTAAGTTCCACCTTAAAATATAAATTGTTTAGCAACTCTTGTTTAAAAAAAACTCCCTTTTTTCAAGGGAACCCTCTAAAAATGTTAAATAACAGAATTCTCTCCTATGCTAGGTTTATATTGAGGGAGTCACTGCAGACAAAGGACAAGATCAAAGCCTAGCCCTCAAGCATCTGCTTTTAGAATCATTATCTTTTGTTCAGTGCCAAACGTTTTCCATCCTGCATGCAAATTCTTAGCAAGAATACAAGTAGTAAAGCCCCAAACCTACGCAATGCAATAGCAGTCATTTGCCTAACTATGCACAAGTATTTTGCCAAAATACCGCTCACTACATGACAGTCTTTCATGGAATGGCACTTAACGGATTTTCCTCAGAGCATTATCTTGCTTTTCCTTGTGTCGCTCCAATCATACAGGGTCTGGGCACATACTACTCAGCTTACTTTGTGAATAGTCTTTGAAATCCATCATAAGCCTGTCAGTTGATGAATTGTTTTGCCTGTTGAAGGATACAGAAACAGAAGTTGCAAAACAAGTATCTTTTCATCCTGAAAACAGGACGAAAGAATCAGTACAATGCACCTCAGCTCACCTAATATAACCTACTATGGTATTTTTAATGTGGTTTTTTTCCTCTAAATATCACACAAACAGCACTGCAGTGCTTGTACTTTCAATTTTCTCTAATAAAACATTATTTTTAGAGAGTTTCAACCACTCTAGAAGATATGAAGTTTTTTTGTTTTTTTTTTTGATGGTAGGTATTTTTTACGTATCTGGAAAAAAAGAAAAAAAGAAGAAGAAGAAGAAGAAGAAGAAGAAGAAGAAGAAGAAGAAGAAGAAGAAGAAGAAGAAGAAGAAGAAGAAGAAGAAGAAGAAGAAGAAGAA